>NC_087349.1:63121754-63424784 GCF_030014295.1 Loxodonta africana | reverse complement strand
GAATGAACAAATCTCTCTTGGAAGAAGTACAACCAGAATGCTCCTCAGAAGCAAGGATGGTGAGACTTCCTCTGACATACTTTGGACATATTACCAGGAGGTTCAGTCCCTGGAGAAGGACTTGATCTTGGTAAAGTAGTAAAGGGTCAGAAAAAAGAGGAAGACCCTCAACAAGATGGATTGACACAGTGGCTGCAGCAATAGACTTAAGCATAACAACGATTGTAAGGATGGCTCAGGACTGGGTAATGTTTCATTCTGTTGTATATAGGGTCGCTATAAGTCAGAATATACTTGACAGCACCTAACAACACCATATCCCTAACTATGTCTATTCCTATAAAAAAATATAGTTATCTGTTATCTAACATTTTGCTTTGATATGAATGCATTAAGTATGACAAGTTGTGCGTATATATTCATAATTTGTGTTTGTTTTATTATTTATTGCAGACCAGCCATTTTAAAGTGATAGGTCAAAAGAATCTGGACATATATGTTTGAAGATTTTCATTTAGGCAGAACAAGGGGATACTGCATGGTTTAAATTCAGGAAAGGTGTGCGTCAAGGTTGTATCCTTTCACCATTCTTATCCAATCTACACACTGAGCAAATAATCTGAGAAGCTGGACTCTATGAAGAAGAAAGGAACATCAAGATCAAAGGAAGACCCATTAATAACCTGCATTATGCAGATGACACAACCTTGCTTGCTGAACATAAAGATGACTTGAAATGATTAGAATTTGCTCTTAAAAATCTTAACCGAGAAACCAAACCTGTTGTGATCGAGTCAATTCCGACTCATAGCGACCCTACAGGAAAGAGTAGAACTGCTCCATAGGGTTTCCAAGGCTGTAAGTCTTCACGGAAGCAGACTGCCACATGTTTCTCCCATGAAGTGGCTGGTATGTTTGAACCACTGACCTTTTGGTTAACAGTTGAGTCCTTAACCACTGTGCTACCAGGGCTCCTTCTTAAAAATCCTGCAGGTATAAATATAGTTCTTTATATATAATGACAACAAGAGGCAAAAAGGGAGCTGATGGGCAGTTCTTTTCTGACTAAAACACAAACTTTTTCTTAGTCTGATCTGTTTAAGGAACATCATTGTATAGAAACCAAAAAAAAAAAGTTATAATGATGGTTCTAATTTCTGCTTTTAACTTTCACGATTTGACCTCAGTCAAGTCACAACTGTCCTATCCCTTGTTTTTCCCATACATACCAAGTGAGGCTAGTAGTAGTTTCTGTCACAGATATGCCTCCTATAAAACTTCCAAAAAAAAAAGTTTCAGAAGAAACTTTTAAAATTTTCAGATTTGGCTTGCTTGGCCTGGAAGCATAAATCTCTCCACAAAGCTTTGAGTTGCCAGGCCTGGAGAAGGAGGTGAAGAAAAAAGGAGGTGATGGATTTGTGAGGACAGAGAACCTGGGAAAGCTGTGGACTTTACCTTGCTGGGCCAGAGGCCCTATCACACCTAAGACATCTAAACATCTCTGACACTGACTCACTGGGCAGTTGTCAGCCTTCAACAAAAACACTGCTCTGCAATTCCACCAATGAACCTCAGACATTCAGGATATTTTCAATGACTTTTAGTTACATTTGAGAGAAATTTTACTGACTTTATTAGAAGTGGATTAGATTGGAAGGAATGAGTTATGTCTTTATATTATAAAGAGAGATTTATATCAAGGAAATGGCTCATGCTGTTGTTGTTGTTGTTGTTGTTGTTAGGTGCCGTCAAGTCAGTTCCGACTCATAGTGACCATATGCACAACAGAACGAAACACTGCCCGGTCCTGAGCCATCCTTACAATCCTTGTTATGCTTGAGCTCATTGTTGCAGCCACTATGTCAATCCACCTCAATGAGGGTCTTCCTCTTTTCCAATGACACTGTACTCTACCAACCATGATGCCCTTCTCCAGGGACTGATCCCTCCCGACAACATGTCCAAAGTATGTAAGACTCACTCTCACCATCCTTGCTTCTAAGGAGCATTCTGATTGTACTTCTTCCAAGACAGATTTGTTTGTTCTTTGGGCAGTCCATGGTATATTCAATATTCATTGCCAACACCACAATTCAAAGGCGTCAGCTCTTCTTCAGTCTTCCTTATTCATTGTCCAGCTTTCACATGCATATGATGTGATTGAAAATACCATGGCTTGGGTCAGGTACACCTTAGTCTTCAAAGTGACATCTTTGCTGTTCAACACTTTAAAGAGGTCCTTTGCAGCAGATTTACCCAATGCAATGCGTCTTTTAATTTCTTGACTGCTGCTTCCATGGCTATTGATTGTAGATCCAAGTAAAATGAAATTTTTGACAACTTCAGTCTTTTCTCCGTTTATCATGATGTTGCTCATTGGTCCAGTTGTGAGATTTTTGTTTTCTTTATGTTGAGGTACAATCCATACTGAAGGCTGTGGTCTTTGATCTTCACTAGTAAGTGCTTCAAGTCTTCTTCACTTTCAGCAAGGAAGGTTGTGCCATCTGCATAACGCAGGCTCTTAATGAGTCTTCCTCCAATCCTGATGCCCCATTCTTCTTCATAGAGTCCAGCTTCTCGGATTATTTGCTCAGCATACGGATTGAATAGTCATGGTGAAAGAATACAACCCTGACGCACACCTTTCCTGACTTTAAACCAATCAGTATCCCCTTATCCTGTCCGAACAACTGCCTTTTGATCTATGTAAATGTTCCTCATGAGCACAACTAAGTGTTCTAGGAATAAGGACCTGGCACTCTACTTCTGAAAAGCATTAGCCAGGGAAAACTTTATGAATACCAGTGGAACATGCTATTGTAGAGGCTGTTATGTCCCAAGTCCATGGGTCAGGATAGTTGTGTCTCCTGATTCACGTCGCAGCAGGGGTTGATGAACCCACTACTGGCAGGTTGGAGAGCAGGGCTCTTGCTCACAGGCTGTGAAGATGGATGAATTCCAAGATCATCAGGGAAGATAACAGGTAAGCTGCTAGCTCAAGTCCCAAGAACCGGAGGTCAGATGAACAACAGCCAGGTGCAGGATCAAGCATGAACAAAAATCCCCCGAGCCTGGCCAGAATACTCATTTATATTAGATGCAGGTCACGTGCCCAAGGAAACTCCCTTTCAACTGATTGGCTACCCACAGCAGATCCCATCATGGGGGTGATCATATATCTAGTCTCAAAAGGGAAGTGATCACAACATTATGCAACTGTCAAAACACTGAGAATCATGGCCCAGGCAAGTTGACACACAATCGTAACCATCACAGGTTACAGTCATTACCTGGTTTAACTTTTTTCCCCTTTCCCTTTAAATAGTAACCTGCGGTTTTATTTATTCTCTCTCTTTTTTTTTTTCCACCAAACTTTCCTTCATTACTGTTGTATATTAGATTTTTATCTTTTGTTTTTTGTTCTTTTTCTAGTTCAAATGGCTATTAGGGTCTTGGTTTCATTGTATGGCTGGCATTTGACCTGATTTTGTTCCTGGTTATCTTCCTTGGGCAAAATTGTGATTTAAGCTAATTGCTCTCAGCATCATTCTCGTTTTACACTTCTCTCTTTCTTTGAAATTTATTAAGAGAAGAATTTCTTATCAGTCACTTACATTCTTAAGTGGGCAAGTGAGTCAGCACATGACATCTTCTAAAATGTTTGGCATTTAAGCCTTAACTTTGTAGAAATAAAGCTATTGAGGCAAAGTTTGTTCAGGTTTGTAAGCATTTTGCATGGAGCAGGAATTCTCTTAAATGAAACAACCTCTGTGACTTTGCCCAGTATGCTTATTTGTTACATACAAGCATCTTGTCTCCAAAACTACATTATAAGCTCCTTGAGCACAGGGGATATTTGAAGACACTTATTTGGAGCCTTACCAAGGCCTAGAACTTGAGGGAAAAAAACTTGTAACTTATTTATAACGTAAGATTCTGAAATCAGTATTAAAAAACCCATTGCCTTCGAGTCAATTCCAACTCATAGCAAACTTATAAGACAGAGTAGAATTGCCCCATAGGGTTTCCAAGGAGCAGCTGATGGATTCGAACTGCTGACCTTTTGGTTAGCAGCTGAACACTTAACCACTGCACCACCAGGGCTCAGTATTCAGAGTAATTATCCACATGAATAATAAACATGACTTCAAATCTAGATCTACTTCTCTGCATTCTATCTGCATCGTGAGGAACAGGAAACCCTGGTTATACCCTTTGTTGTGAATGCCATTTGATATTTCTGAATATGTTTCCAGTTCTGAGATAAGTCTTAAGAACCATCTTTGTGAGCATTTTAAAAAATTACCTGTCCAAATTTGTATTTTGGGGTCCTACAAGATTTGGCCGTTGTGATAGACTTTGTCACACATACACCAATCACGTCATCAAGCTCTTCTGTTTTGTTCTGATGTGAAGATATTGTCTATCACTGGAAAGAAAAAGAAAGCTTTAGGTATAGATGTATTTTGTGAAATAATGCATGTGAGGAATAACATAGAAAGTAAAATGAGAAATTCACCTTGAACTTTATTATTATAGCTGAATTAATGATGTATCTTTAAATTGCAAAATACAGAAACCAGATTAAGTAAACTAATGGAATTTATTGAGTGATGTAATTGGAAATTCAAGCAACTTTGGGCACAGCTGGATCCAGAGTTTTAAATGATGACATTAAGACTCTGCCTCTTTCATCTCTCAACTCTGCTTGCTACATGGCTATCTTCAGTCTCAGGCAAGGATGATCACAGGATTCTCTAAACTTTTATTACCCTTAAATTATGTGATCACATAGAAAAGAGGCAACTGTCCACTAACATCCATATAACTTCCTGAGAAGAATGTTAATGAACCTTGCTTGGGAAATGTGCTCTCTCTTGTCTTGAGTGGTTTGGGGCCCTCTGATTGACAGTCCCACAGAATCATATGGATGGAGAAGAGTACTTCCCGCAAAGAACAGTATCTTAGGCAGCCAAAGACAAGTCCATTACATCACTGAAATCTTTTTGTTCCTCAGTTTTATGGGTTCACATATAACTAATCACTTAGGATAATTGCAATTATTATGCATACGTGAAGAAAACCTATATACTGAAGCTTTCCTCAGTATATCCTTAGCTTCCAAGTCATAAAACAATATTATAGAGAAAGCAGTACTAGAACATCCACTTATAAATTGGCACTTTTGGACTTAATACAATGCAAAGCTGCTGCATGTTAAAATTTTTATATACTATTCAACTTGTGTCTGGAATATACTAAGTTTATGTTTTGATAATGGTTTCATAGTTTACTCTATTTCAGGATGAGTTCATGGTATGATAAAATATTTAATATATAACAACATATCCATTTTCTAAATTAGGTCTAAAAATAAAAAATTATATTTCTGTAAAGGGCCAGATAATAAATATTTTAGGCTTTGCGGACTATCAGGATTCTGTTGCAATTACCAGCTCTGCCACTGTAGCACAAAAGGGGCCATAGACAATAGGTGAATAAATGTGCATGACTGTGTTCCAATAAAACTTTATGAGAACAGGCAGTGGACTGGATTTGGTCCACGGGCTGTAGCTTGTCAATCCCTAACTTGCTCTAAGTTATTCTACAGCTCTATGTCATTAAAAAAAAAAAGTCATTAGAAAATCTAAAATATGGTTAAATTTAAAAATATAATTTTTTATGATAAAAATCATAAAGTAAAAACCATATTCTCCACTTTACAAAACTATGTGTTGTTAGGTGTCATCGAGTTGGTTCCGACTCATAGCGACCCTACGTACGACAGAACAAAACGCTGCCCGGTCCTGCTCCATCCTTACAATCTTTGTTTTGCTTGAGCTCACTGTTGCAGCCACTGTGTCAATCCATCTCATTGAGGGTCTTCCTCTTTTCCACTGACCCTGTACTTTGCCAAGCACGATGTCCTTCTCCAGGGACTGATCCCTCTGGAAAACACATCCAAAGTACATTAGATGCAGTCTCGCCATCCTTGCTTCTAAGGAGTATTCTGGTTGTTCTTCTTCCAAGACAGATTTGTCCATTCTTCTGGCAGTCTGTGGTATATTCAATACTCTTCTCCAACGCTATAATTCAAAGACATTGATTCTTCTTCAGCCTTCCTTATTCATTGTCCAGCTTTCACATGCATATTTGCTGCACAATGTTTCTATTTTCTGAGGGCAGAAGAGTCATTTTGCTTACTTCCAATTTATATATGCGAAAGCTGAATTTTACAGAAGTTAAAGGATTTGTGTCGGGTCGCGTAGCCAGTAAATGGAAAAATGAGGGGTCAAATTTACATTTTCTGATTAAATGCACTGCTTAGTATTAAATAGCATCATATCAGAGCCGACCAATTAACATATTTTGTTTTTCACCCACTACACAGATTTTCAATCAGGCCCTTGTTGGAGTTGTTATTGGATTGGAGCCACATGATTTGGGGACAGGGGACAGGGAGATTCGGAAAGGAAAGACTTAATCTTTTGTAATATTCAAGATGGGAGAATAATTTATATTCAAGTTTTGAAACATGGAAGACCTTGAAGAAGCATATGGTTCTACAAGCAGCCATTTAAAATCATGATTCACTTACTCATTTGGCTCTTAAGATCTTTCACATTTCAAGTTTTATGCATTCATTTATCTATACATTCATTCAATAAATATTTATTGGGAATATAGACTATGACATGTGCTAGGGAAACAAATACAAAAATAAGGCATGGTGTCTGCACAGTAGAGATTAGTTCATAGATTTGCTCAAAGGAGTTGATTTGTTCTCCAGACTTCATCTACAAAACCTCAATTCCTTCTTTTTTGTTTTTCCTCTCTCTTTTTTTTTCTTTTTACTCTTGTACTTTAGGTGAAGGTTTACAGAACAAACCAGCTTCTCACTGAACAATTACTAACATATTGTTTTGTAACATTCATTACCAACCCCACAACATGTCAACACTCTCCCTTCTCAACTTTTGCTTCCCCATTACAAACTTTCTTGTCCCCTCCTGCCTTCTAGCCCTTGCTCCTGGACTGCTATGCCCCTTTAGTCTTGTTTTGTTTTATGGGCTTGTCTAATCTTTGGCTGAAGGGTGAACTGAGTTATAAGGGTGTCTGGGGGCCACACTCCTAGGGTTTCTCCACTCTCTGTCAGGCCAGTAAGTCTGGTCTTTTTTTATGAGTTAGAATTTTGTTCTACATTTTCTTCCAGCTCTGTCCAAGACCCTCTATTATGATCCCTTTTAGAGCAGTCAGTGGTGGTAGCCGGGCACCATGTAGTTGTGCTGGCCTCAGTCTGGTGAAGGCTGTGGTAGTTGTGGGCCTTTAGTCCTTTGGACTAATCTTTCATTTGTGTCTTTGGTTTTCTTCATTCTCCCTTGCTCCAGATGGGGTAAGACCAGTGGAGTATCTTGGATGGTCTCTCACAAGCTGTTAAGACTCCAGATGCTACTCATCAAAGTAGAATGTAGAACATTTTCTTTATAAAACTATGTTATGCCAATTGAACTAAATGTTCCCCGGGGACCATGGTCCCCACAGCCCTCAGCCCAGTAATTTGGTCCCTCAAGAAGTTCAGATGTGTCTATGGAGCTTCCATGACCTTGCCTTGGACAAGTTGTACTGGCTCCCCCAGTATCGTGTACTGTCTTACCCTTACCAAAGTTACCTCTTATTTATTGTCTATTTAGTGTTTTTCCATCCCCACCCCACCCCTGCCTTATAACCATCAAAGATTGTTTCTTTTTGTGTATAAACCTTTTCATGAGTTTTTATAGTAGTGGTCTCATACAATATTTGTTCTTTTGTGATTGACTTATTTCACTCAGCATAATGCTGTCCAGATTCATCCATGTTGTAAGATGCTTCACAAATTCATCATTGTTCTTTATTATTGCGTGGTATTCCATTGTGTGTTATGTACCATTAAAAAAGAAAACCCTCAATTGTTTTAATTTCTTTATATTTAAGGAAATGTAAAATATACTTAAGCGATATATGAGAATAAACCTGTGAGAGTAAGCCTGTGTATTTTACTTCCTTTTTTGCTTCTTATAATGCCTAGGAAAAGGAGCCCTGACGGTGCTGCAGTTAAGCACTGGGCTGTAACTAAAAGGTCAGCAGTTCGAGTTCACCAGTTGCTCTGCCAGAGAAAAACTCAGCAGCCTGCTTCCATAAAGATTACAGCCTTGTACTCTTCTACTCCATCCTATAGGGTCACTATGAGTCGGAATCAATTCAAAGACATTTGGTTTGGTTTTGGTTTTTATAATGCCTAGGGAACACCAAGCACAAAATCCATAAGGCATAGGTATTTACTGAATTGTTGATAATGATGGACCAGACTCTTTTATCCCAATAAAATTCCTAATGTATTTTGAATAAGCAATGTTAAAATAAAATTGAATGTTTTATTCCTTAGCCATAATGTGAATTAACAGAAGATTGCATTGAAAATGGATTTAATAATGAAAGCCCATTTAGGCACAAGGCATTTACATTGGGTGAATCAGGGAAACAATGAAATTTACAATACACATTCATTCTAAAACGTTAATAGATGAAAATACTTCCCTTTCTCTAACAAGGATATAGTTGTCAAAAAGAGCAGACATTGGCTGAAAACTCTCATAAAGACCTTGGTAGATCAGGGTTTACTTGGGAAATTCCATCCAAGAAAATGTCAGATAGAGGTAAGGTCACTTGCTCCCATTCAATGATGTAATTTCTCATGTGTTTCAGCCTGTCAGGTTTATCAACATACTAGCCTGTGTCATGGTTTAGATCAGAAATTGATGGTTTCTCTTATAAAGGAGCTGGCAATCAAATATGGGAGAAGAGATTGCGATATCAAATAATGCTGTCAAGAGGCAAATCTATGAAGTGCAAAAGTGCTGATAGATAGATGATAGGGGGGTCATGCTGATGCAATAAAATATCTTAGGAAGATGTACATTTTTTACTTTAATTCATTGAAAATGGAAAATACTTTTGGTAGATGAAGGTATAATGGTCCGAATATTTGAAACATACTTGGAATAAGGAATTAAAGCATAAGAATGGAGAGAATACACTCATTCTTTCTTTCATTCAGCTGAAAATATTTTTTGAGGCAATGTTCTTGGCTTCAGAGACACTGAGGAAATTAACTACCATGGTGGTTGTTCCAAAAAACTTTAATCAAGTGTATTAGGATGCTTAAAAAATCTGAAATGATTATATCTATCTGTTGGTTAATGTTATTGTCAGATTGACTAAGCCACGGTTCACAGTATTATGTAATTATCCTCCATTTTGTGATCTGATGTAAGAGGAGTTTCCTTGGGGGTGTGGCCTGCATCTAATACACATGGATGTTCTGGCATATCTCCCTTGCTCTTGATCCTGCATCCTACTCTTCATCATCTGACCTCTGACTCTTGGGATGTGAGTTAGCAGCTTGCTGCCTGACCTGCAAATTTTGGGATTCGCCAGCTCCCCCAGTCCTGTGAGTCAGCAGCCTTCTGTCTACCTGCTGATTTTGGGTTCCTCAGCCCCTGCAACCACATGAGTCAGGAGCAGCCTCCAGCCTGATGCCTGACCCATGGATTTGGGACTTGCCAGCCTCCACAAGTGTGTGACCCATTTCCTTGAAATAAAGCTCTCTATGTATAAAAAAAGAAAAAAAAAATTTTTATGTATATTTATATATATGCTTCACTGGCTTTGCTCTTCTAGAGAACCCAGCCTGAGACAATCTACTAAAATAACATGAAATAAAAGAGGTAGAAATAAAATAATAACAAGGATTTATGAAAACATAAATTATAACAAATTAAGTATTCTGGAAATGAAAATTACCATCACTGAATAAAACTCAATTGAGAGGATACATATTAAACTGGACACAGTAAAAAAGGAGTAAATTGAAACAGTAATAATGAATTTATGGAAGGTTTAGCACAGAGAAGATAAACATATGAAAGGTAATTTTAGAGAAATTATAAAATATTCAGCAGTCCCAATGTAAGTCAAAAAAAGAAATTCGAAAATAAAAAGTGGGAAAAATGTTGAAGAAGCAACCTTAAATAAATACAAGTAAAGAATTTTAAAGTCTCATTGTTTTAAATTTAGGCTGATTCTTCAGGCTGATAAGGTATGTCTTCCTGACAGAAAATGGAATCATAAGGGAATGTAACAGCCTTTTGAATGAAAGAGATTTAGGCTTATTCTGAGTCTTTCTCTTTATTAGCTATTTTACATAAGGCAAGTGATAACACTTTAATCTCTAAGGTCTATTTTCTTCACCTGCAAAATGGCTATAATAATATCTAACGACAAGAATTTTTTTCCTTTGTGCAAATTAATGAGACAACATAGCTAACATAGCTCAAGTGCCCCAAAGAGTACTTAATAATAAATGGCAATATTATAATGCTTTTTCATTGAGAAGCACTCATTACAAAATCAAGGACTCCAAAAACTGGCTATAAATAAGGAGATCTCCCTTTGAAATATTTCAGACTCTCTTGAGCTGTTCAATAAGCCCTAGGTTTCTTAAGTCTAAATATAAACATCCCAAAAATCTCATTCAAGGAGAAGTGGCTATTCATTTAGTAAACATTTATTGACACGCTCTAGAACATTCAGTACTGTCATAGGCATGGAGGATGAAAACAATCTTTTAAGACTATAAAGTCAGTTAGATTTATAATATTAGATTGCAGGATCCTTCACTGTATACCATGTTTTCTTATATTTTATCTCATCTAATCCTCCCAACACCTGATTGTTAAGCAGACAAGGGGACTCAGAGAGTCTAGGGGCCTTGCCCTCCCCAAGGTTGAAGAGCTTGGATGTTGTGGCACTGGAACTAGGACCCAAATCAAATGTTGGCCTCAGCTGGTAGAAGGATGGCTGCATCAGACCCAGACCTGATGACATGCAGAGGCAGAATAGAAATAATCTTTCCTAAGGTCACCTTCTTACGTGCTCCCCTCATGTCTCATTTACCAGAATTGTGTCCCAGGGTCATGCAAACACCTAGAAAACAATCACTGGAAAAGAAAATGGAGTTATTATTACCATCTGCCCACTGGAGCAGGGATAGGGTCAGGTCTCCCTGAAGCACATGCCTGTCTTAAAGAAGGGGGTGTACCTGAAAAAAAATTCAGGATTTTTATTTTTAGGAAGATGGGAAATAACCTTACTAAGTGGGATCTGCCCAACCTACCATCCAAACTCCTTTGGAAATGCTCTAATTAAATGTAAGAAGTATAATTTGTGTAACAAATTAATTTTTCTGTACTTATCTTTGAAGTAGGCACATAATTTCAGTTATGAAGGGCAGTTTATAAGCCTTGGTGGATCAGATTTCTGAGTGAGGTTGAAGAAAAAGATTAAGACTTGAACCATGATGCCAATTATAAAACACCACTTATTCGTCTATGATTTAGGACAATCAGCTTCTCTCTGTAGGAAGAGGAAAGAAAATAACTCCTTTTAAAAGAAAGGAATTAATAATGATGTGAGTTGTGGCAGGATATGGGGGTAAAATTGCTTGAGTTTTTTTTTTTCCCCCTTCTGAAAGGTTGTTTTCTTAGTAAGCTAGAGTAACGAATGTTCTCTAAAGATGATTAATGAATTTGTGGAAATGTGCCTATTATCATTTATGAAGTTCGACACTGGAGGGAACAAGGAAATCCTATTGCTTCCCCAAAGCTGGTGTTTCAGGCAAAACACCCAGCCCTCTCAGTCACCAGCAGGGCTCTGTATACACAGTTGTCTGTATTATTAATGGAGTCATTATCTGCCAAGTGAATAGTTTTCGCAGATAAACTCAAGTCTTACCATAGTTTGAAAGGGAGCAGCATTTCTATTCAAATGTAGGTGGCTGCAGGTAGTTATTAGTTTTGTAATCTTAGGTTAAAAATTGTGAAACAGAGATTTGAAATGGGATTCTATCCAGGTCACAATGGTTCAGCTCCAAAGAGGAAAAACAGATTTCTACTATCTGATTCCTGACACTGAGTAAAATATTAAAAAAAAAAAAAACTGCCTTTACCCCAAGTTGAAGATGGTTATCATTTTCTTAGGTTTAAGAAATGATGAAATCTGTTTTCTAGATTTTTCTATTTACCAATCATTAATTGATGATGCTGATATAATTTGAAAAATTGAATGTCGCCATGGTACAGAGCACTATGTTAGCCTCTGATTCCAAATCCACATTTTTAATTTCATTGGGATTGATTTGCACACTGGCAGTTTATCTTTGTTATATACTATTCCAGGCACACTACCCACAATGATGATTCTAAACCTCTAGTCCCTTCGAGCTACCAATTCCCACCCACACGTATACTCTGCAGATGGCAGTACTTATTTATGGTAGGATAGCGCTCATTAGGTGTGAGTTCCTTATGCTTCTGCCTTTGGTTTTTGGGGTATTCTGAATTCTCTTTTTAGGCTTTATCAGAAGAAGGAGCAGGCTTCTCACAGTGAACTAGCTTTCCATGCATTTGTCTACATTCCTCCTGCCTGGTTTTCATTCTATCCTTCCTGTACCTTCAGATGTTTCCTCTCACTGACTTCTTCTAACTTATCTTCAGATTCCCATCCCACACACAGAAAATAAAAAAATAGGAAGGAACAAATGCACCGTCATGTTATGCTACTGCTCTCCCAGCTGACTGTACCCTTCCTTGTTTGGTAGTTAAAAATTCTACATGAAGGGGTTTACTTACAAGTGTGGCCTTTGCTCCCTGATGCTTGCCTGTTCCACATCTTTTCAAAGTCTGGCTTCAGGATTGCTTGGGATTTCTTCATCATGCACAAAGGCCAAAAAGAATGTAACACTGTGAGATTTTTTGGATGGGATTTAAAATACCACATTAACAATAACAAAAAAATGTCTCAAGGAGTATAGAAGGAAAAAAAAAAAAAAGCCCAGGAGCAACAATTCAGCAGCAAGTTACTAGGCACAATCTAGCACGTAGCCTGTCCCTATTATCACCCCAAGTAAATTCAAAGTAAAATCAATTAATCGACATTTGGGTTTATCAGTCAGTCTCCTGGGAGTTTAGATAATATAAGGCATTCTCCCAAACAATTCTGGGAAATGGTTACATTTGAGTTTCTAAATCAGAAAAGTCATCTTTAAGACTCTACCATCTGTGAAGACCAACTGCCCTCCCTACAGTTAGTCAGCCTACTTTTATTTATAGACATTTAGTTATTTAAAAAATTCTAGTTAGAGATTTGGTAGTGTGGCATAGAAAAATATACTGTGTCTTGGTGTTGTGGATATCCTTGGCTAAAAATATTTAGATTAAATCAAAGTTATATATCTAACATGAAAGTAGAAGGTCCACTGAATGTGAGTTTCTCAAAAGACATTATCCTGGGTATTAGTATAAAAGAAAATAAACGGCAACTTGATCCCTCCACAAACAGTTTCTCTGGGGTAAAAATGCACTGGAAATGAAGGTTTAAATGTGAATCCTAGCTACAAGATATTCTTCTCCTGTCTTGAATCTGCTTCATTTTCCTCTCTTTGTGTTTGAGTTCCACCAGCTAGTGGTTGTTTTATGTGTTGATGAAAGGAAGAAAATGAAAACAAAAAACTAAAACAAAAGGAAAGAGAAAATCAGAATTTTCTTCCCAAACAGACTCCATCTGATAGCACTTTACCCAACAGAATTTTCCAAAATTTCAAACAATGGCCTCCAGGTTAACTGGGTCTGATTCTGAAAGTCAGTAGTAGCTGATTTTATAGTTTCTGCTGCAAATATCCATTTTCAGGAGTGCAGAAGAGGCAACCTAGTAAGAAAGAAAGGTGACTGGACTAAGAATCAAAATATCTGGATTCTACTCCCCTTTCTGCCATTAACCAGCTGTGAAAGTTTGGTTGAATTACTTTCTATCTGTCTGCCACCATTTTCTATGAAGTGAGGGTTGGATATTTTAGCATTTCATGGTTTCTAAGCATTGCACTGCCGAATGAATAAAAAGGCTACACTCCGTAGGCAGGTATACATATAAGACCACAACTTTAAAACGTTGTGATATAACATGGACTTTACAATCAGACAGATCTAGGCTTGAACCCTTGTTGGGTCACTTACTAGCCTTATCTATCAAAGTAGTTTACTTACACTCTCTGAAGGTTGATTTTCTCATTATAACACGGGAAGAGTCACATTTTTGTTAATTAGTGTGGGTTCTGAGGATTTAATGTACAATGGATGTTATGCCACAGGACGTACAGGTGTTTAGTAAATGCCAGTTTCCTTTCCCATTGCTGTAGCCTATATTATGATCTAAAAAGAGCTGATTTAGAAGAATTTACCAAATGCCTAGTTCTATCACACTCAAGATTCTGGTTCAAAGGATATATCACATAATCTAGAAGTTAGGAAAACTGAGCTTTTATTCTCATTTTCATCCATAGCATTAGACAAATCAGTTATAGCTCAATAAAACAGTTCAAAATCTGAGAGTTTAAATTCTTATCTGTAAAATGGAGATAGTAAAATCTCCTCTGCTTAACATTAGACTGGCCATATCATTTTTCATCAAACTGGGAGTATTTATAATTAGATGAGGGCATCATGCTATGGTGACCCTGACAAGAAGGTTATTACGATAGAACCGAATGAGAGGACGTACGTGAAATTACAAAGCCACCAACACCAACAGGATGGCAGTTCGAATCCACCAGCTGTTCCTTGGAAACCCTGTAGGGCAGCTCTACTCTGTCCTATAGGTTCACTATGAGTCTGAATTGACTCTAAGGCAACAGGTTTTATAACAGCCTTTATGCTAAATAGGCAAAAAAAGAAAGTCCAATTTTTCATTCTACCATCTTGAACTTATAGTTTTTCCTAGCGTCCAAGTTCTGTTGATTCAAAGTATTTGACTAAATAGGCAAAAAAAGAAAGTCCAATTTTTCATTCTACCATCTTGAACTTATAGTTTTTCCTAGCGTCCAAGTTCTGTTGATTCAAAGTATTTAGATCTATGGGGATTATGTCTGAGTTTTTGTTTTGTTTTTTAACATCCACATGCCTAGATGACTTCAGCACCAGGGTATGCAATTCCACACTAAACTCACGAACAAAATGGAACAAGTCAGAAAATCAAAGCTCTTTTTAGTAATAAACAATCATGTACAAGGTGAAGCCATTTCTCTTTTTCCATTTATATTTTATATTTCAGTTATAAAATTTAAAATGTCCAAGTGGATGCAGCTATAAATGTAATTTTCTTCTGTAATACCTTTATGAGATGTTTTCCAGTTTTGAGATCAATTTTTTGATTTGTAACATCAATGAATCAGCACAAAGCACAACACTTCAACCACTACTCATCATTTAAAAATGGCATTTTTTAAAAGCTACCATGAAATTCTATTAGAATGTGGGATGGACCACGAATATAAACCTCCTGCCTTTTGCAGCTTTCTATGAGAATGTGAAGTAGTACCACCTCACCCTTCAGTCAATAGCCAGCCCTTGGCCCTCATCGTAAGTTCCAATGGCTGTTTCAAGAGCAGCATCATAGATAGGAAAGTTTTAACTTGATAGAGCTGAGGAGGGATCCAGACAACAATTTTCAATAAAAGTTATGAGGAAAGATAACTGGCTGGAAGCGCTGTGGCTCGTGAAATTATGGCTAGGGAGGCAGCATTCTCTCAAGCTATTGCCGTTGTTATAGGCAATTTTCAAAGAAATTGTATTACTAGTGATTTTAAAAGAAACGATAGCAAAAGGTAGCATCTTGTTTCTGTTTAGCAACTGGCACATAGCTCAAAGGAACATGGACCAGATATGCCCCCTATGCTAAGTACGTCTGCAGATCAAGCTTCCAATAACTGGGCATTCATTTTTTCAAGTCAACAATTTCTTTGTGTGCTTTGTAAGTACTCAACACAGTTCTAGGTATCGGGGGTATAGAAAAAAATTCCTTTCCTCTTGGCATTTACAACCTAACGGAGGAAGACAGGAAATAAACATAGTAAATAAGTAAATCACAGAGGCTCTCAATGTGTGATAAATACATTAGAGAAAAATACAGCAGGGAAGGTGGTTGGGGGGTCAGGACTACAAATTCTAGGTAGGGATGGTAGGCAAAGGCCTCACTAAGAACAGTCTTGTGAATAATATAATACCTATGTGGAGCTGGGCACCGTGTAAAAGTTAATGATAGGTCACTTCTTCATAGGATGCATACACTCTAGGAATACATTCAACTATGTGCTAGATATGCAGCCAGTGCAGAAATTAAAAGCTGACTTTCTAGGCCAGCATTTCTCAAAGTGTGGATCTGACCTGCACCAGAATTACCTGAGGTGCTTATTAAAATGCAGTTTCCTGGCTGCCACTTCAGAGCTAGGTATCAAAATCTCTGGGCATGGGTCCCAGAAATCTGTCATTTATCTAGTTTCTTGATGATTTTGAGGCATCAGATGTCTAATGTAATAATATAAAGACTCAAGTAGAATTCCACTTATTTACTTATTCAACCAATATTTTCTGCTGACGTCTGCTGCAGGACAGTCTGGTCGGTTAGCAAAATTTCCTAGCTCTAATGCTTGATAAGTATAAATCCTTAGGGAAATTATTTAAACTCTCTGTGCCTCAATTTCCTCTTTTGTAAAATGCGGATAATGATAATTCTTTCCACAGAGGGTGGTTGCATAGAGTTAATAAATATATGCACTTAGAAGAGTACCTGGCATACTGCAAGCAGTCAGTATACATTTGTGATTGTTACTAGTTCTTCACCCCACCTTGAGACATGTGGGAACTTCTGTTCTGGTTGTGCACATGGCAGTTAGATCTAAGAGCACTGCTTCAGGCTCGTCTATGCAGAAGCTGAATCTTTCTGCTACAGCTACTGCGCCTACCACATTGGCATGGAATCACCCTGCCTGACAGTCTCCGTATGCTTTTGACTTTCTCCTCTATGTAACAATGTAATCCCCTTTCTGCTTTGGATTTCCCCCTAGAGAAGAGAAAGAAGAACACATGACTACTTCTGTCTCTTCTTTCCAAAATCCCCTGGGCCAGAAGCCATAGGCTATTCTTCCTCTTTATCTTGAAATGTTTTCTCTTTTACATCAAACTTGAATCATCTGTATGAGTTACAGTAAAATTTTATGCTCAAGATCTCCCTAACTGGCCCTTGAGGTATATGAGCTAAATGAATTAAGCATGCAAACACACGCACGCGTGAACACACACTTTTTTTCTAGAGCCTGCTTTCAGGACCATTACCTTACCATGGACTCTTCCCAAATCTTAAAGTTTGGACACTCATTCTTTTCTTTTTCTTCTTGTTGTAATAATACCATCCCTCTCTAAGGCAAATAATGCCTCTTGTCGAAGTGTGGGAAAGTCATAAGTCTGATGTGAAAACAAAGAAAAGCACATGGGTATATTCTATTTTCTCCATAAGCAGTAAACAGTTTATGTGATCAAAAAGCAGGATATGGTTTGTGATTAATTTGGTATTACAAGGGTAGAATTGATGTGTTCATGTGCGAATTTGGTGGGGATAGGGTAGAGCAGCTGGGAACATGAGTAAGAAAGGGTAACAGAGAAGGCACAAGAAGCCAGTTTGAACCAGGTTGAATTCATCGTCTGCCGTGCTAAAAAATCTATCTTTTTCTTTTAGATAAAACAACAGCACTATGTACTAATTATAGTTTCCATTTATATGTCCATTTCACGTATTAGAAAACCAAGGCTTTAAGATATTAAGCTATTCTATCTTATCGTCACTGTAATTGTCAGAAGTAGGATGAGAATTAAGTTCTCCTGATTTATGTCGTATTTCAATAATAGTAAATTCACCGGCCACTCCTTGGAAACCCTATGGGACAGTTCTACTCTATCTTAATAGGGTCGCTATGAGTTGACAACGGGCTTTATACTAAGTCCAAGCAATTTTTTGGAGAAGTTATAAACTGGTATTTTCGCTTTTGAGATAAATGAGATAAATTCTATAGAACTACTTAAAGCAAAAGCATTTCATTCCTTCTGAAGTTCTGTTGCCTCTAGCAAAGCATCCCAAGACTATGTTCAATAAGATCCTCTGATATATTTATTGCCATCCGATTACTCACTGACTGACTGACTTTTCACAGTTGGTAAAGACTTGGTAGTTCTAACCACGAGGATATCAAATTGCACTGCGCAGAGTTTAAAGGGCATTATATTTTTTGTTTTTCACAATTTTCCAAAAATAAAGGTATAATTTCAAGTGTTTTCTGGATTAATTGCAAATCATTTGTGGAGATCTCTATGAATGTCTTTTTTTACACCATGGTGTCACTTTCCCAAGACTAAGGATACGAAGTTGTTCCAGCCACATTTTCTAGGACTAATATAAGTCTGATATATTAATTGTAATTATATTTAGACAAGTCTATTTGTCAATGGAGTCGCCAGGTAGCATAAACAGTTAAGCACTCAACCACTAGCTGAAAGTCTGGTGGTTTGATCCCACCCAAAGGCACCTCTACTCTGTACATAGGGGGTCATCATGAATCAGAATTCACTTGATGGAAACTAACAACAGAAACAAACTTGTCAATGGTGCATGGTATAAAATATAGTTTTGCAATTAAATGGTTAATTTTTCAAAGTAAGTAGCCAGTACAATTAATTCATGGCAGAAAATAATTTTTATGTAAATAATCCAGTTGCTATTTTCATTGGCAGTTTAAGTATTTCATTCATTCAACAAATATTTATTGAGTATCTGTTGTTTTTGCCACTGCTGATGTATAAATGAATGAGGCAGGCATAGTCCCTGCCCTCCTGAAGCTTATCATTGTGACAACTGGAAAAATACAGTGTCTAAAAGGGCCTCTAATGAGTAAATGCTTGTGTGTGGTATTAGTATTGTTCTATAATTTCCACATTCAGTTGGATCATCTTTCTTGGGAATAGGCATAAATATGGATCTCTTCCAGTCAGTTGGCCGGGAAGCTGTCTTCCATATTTCTTGGCACAGACAAGTGAGCACCTCCAGCGCTGCATCTGTTTGTTGAAACATCTCAGTTGATATTCCATCAATTCCTGGAGCCTTGTTTTTCGCCAATGCCTTCAGAGCAGCTTGGACTTCTTCCTTCAGTACCTTCAGTGCCTGATCATATGCCACCTCTTGAAATGGTTGAATATCGACTAATTCTTTTTGGTATAATGACTCTGTGTATCCCTTCCATCTTCTGATGCTTCCTGCATCATTTAATATTTTCCCCATGGAATCCTTCACTATTGCAACTCACGGCTTGAATTTTTTCTTCAGTTCTTTCAGCTTGAGAAACGCTGAGCGTGTTCTTCCCTTTGGGTTTTCCACCTCCAGCTCTTTGCACATGTCATTATTATACTTCAGTTTGTCTTCTCGAGAGGCCCTTTGAAATCTTCTGTTCAGTTCTTTTACTTCACGAATTCCTCCTTTTGCTTTAGCTGCTCGATGCTCAAGAGCAAGTTTCAGAGTCTCCTCTGACATCCTTCTTGGTCTTTTCTTTCTTTCTTTCCTGTCTTTTCAGTGACCTCTTGCTTTCTTCATGGATGATGTCCTTTCACAACTCATCTGGTCTTCGGTCACTAGTGTTCAATGCGTCAAATCCATTCTTGAGATGGTCTCTAAATTCAGATGGGATATATTCAAGGTCATATTTTGGCTCTTGTGAACTTGCTCTGATTTTCTTCAGTTTCAGCTTGAATTTGCATATGGGCAATTGATGGTCTGTTCCACAGTTGGCCCCTGGCCTTGTTCTGACTGATGATATTGAGCTTTTCCATCGTCTCTTTCCACAGATGTAGTCAATTTGATTTCTGTGTGTTCCGTCTGGTGAGGTCCACGTGTATAGTCGCCGTTTATGTTGGTGAAAGAAGGTATTTGCAATGAAGGAGTTGTTGGTCTTGCAAAATTCTATCATTCGATCTCTGGCATTGTTTCTATCACCAAGGCCATATTTTCCAACTACCAATCCTTCGTCTTTGTTTCCAATTTTTGCATTCCAATCACCAGTAATTATCAATGCATCTTGATTGCATGTTCGATCAATTTCAGACTGCAGCAGCTGATAAAAATCTTCTATTTCTTCATCTTTGGCCCTAGTGGTTGGTGCGTAAATTTGAATAATAGTCGTATTAACTGGTCTTTCTTGTAGGCGTATGGATAGTATCTTATCACTGACAGCGTTGTACTTCAGGATAGATCTTGAAACGTTCTTTTTGACGATGAACGCAACACCATTCCTCTTCGAGTTGTCATTCCCAGCATAGTAGACTATATGATTGTCCGATTCAAAATCTTGCTGAAGATCATTCAAAAATGGCTGCAGCAGTATATAGACAGGGAACTGCCAGAAATTCATGCCGGTTTCAGAAGAGGATGTGGAACCAGGGATACCATTGCTGATGTCAGGTGGATCTTGGCTGAAAGCAGAGAATACCAGAAGGATGATTACCTGTGTCTTATTGACTATGCAAAGGCATTCGACTGTGTGCATCATAACAAGCTGTGGATAACACTGCGAAGAATGGGAATTCCAGAACACTTAATTGTGCTCATGAGGAACCTTTACATAGATCAAAAGGCAGCAGTTCGGACAGAACAAGGGTATACTGATTGGTTTAAAGTCAGGAAAGTTGTGCATCAGGGTTGTATTCTTTCACCATACCTATTTAATCTGTATGCTGAACAAATAATACGAGAATCTGGACTATATGAAGAAGAATTCGAATTTATCCAGGTAGATAATCTGGGAAAGATATTTTCAGGAAGATGGAATAGCATAAGCAAAGGTTCTAGTTAGGGATAAGGGGAGGTAATTTAAGGAATGAAAAAAATCTGTGTGGCAGAAGCAAGGAGGAATGCAGGGTCAGATTATGCAGGACTTAGAGGCTAGGTTAAATATTTTGAAATTTAAGAGAACAAAAAAGCCATTGAAAAATTTAAGCAGAGTAGTATCATGGTCAGATTTATATTTTTAGATTACTTCAGGTCAGAGCCAAGTTTGGAAAGTTATTAAAATTTTCAGTGAAATTACAGTGAATTTTTAGATAAATTTGGGGAAGAATTAACACCTTTATCATATTGAACCTTTCCATTTTTGGGCATAGCATCTTGCTGTTTATTCAGATTTCCTTCAAGTCTGTGAGAAATTTTTACATCTTACATTTAGGTCTATGATCCTTTTTGCACTAATTTTTATGAAAGATGTAAATTGTGTATCTAGATTCATTTTATTACATTTGAATGTCCAGTTGTTCCAGCGCCATTTGAAAAGCCTATCCTTTCTCCATTGAATTGCCTTTGTTTCTTTGTCAAAGATCAGCTGACTATGTTTATATGAGTCTATTTCTGGGCTCTCTATTCTGTTCCACTGATATATTTGTCTGTTTCTTTGCCTATACCACACTGTCTTGATCATTACAGTTTTATAGTAAGTCTTGAAAGGTAATGGCAGTCCTGCAACTCTGTTCTTCAGTGTTGTGTTGGCTATTCTGGGTCTTTTGTTTTTCCATATAAACTTTAGAATTAGTTTGTCAATATCTATGATATAACTTATTGGAATTTTGGGATTGTTAGAATCTATACATTCAAGAGGACTTAAAGCACTTACTGATGATAAAAGACTACAGCTTTCAGTATGAATTACACATCAACATAAAGAAAACAAAAATCCTCACTACTAGACTAATGAGCTGCCTAATGATAAACACAGAAAAGGTTAAAATTGTCAAGGATTTCATTTTACTTGGATCCACAATTAATATCCATGGAAGCAGCAGTCAAGAAATCAAACAATATATTACATTGGGCAAATCTGCTGCAAAAAAAGACCTCTTTAAAGTGTTAAAAAGGAAAGATATCACTTTGAGGACTAAGGTATTCCTGACCCAATCCATGGTATTTTCAATCTCCTCATATGTATGCAAAAGCTAGACAATGAATAAGGAAGACTGAAGAACTGATGTCTTCAAATCACGGTGCTGGCAAAGAATACTGATTATACCGTGGACCCCCAGAACAGCAAATAAATCTGTCTTGGAAGAAGTACAGCCAAAGTGCTCCTTAGAAGCGAGGATGGAGAGACTTCTTCTTTTGTACTTTGGACATGTTATCAGGTGGGACCTGGAGAAGGACATCATGCTTGGAAAGGTAGAGGGTCAGCGAAAGAGAGGAAGACTCTCAACGAGATTGACTGGCACAGTGGCTGCAATGATTCATCTCAAACATAGTGATGATTGTGAGGGTGGCACAGGACTGGGCAATGTTTCATTCTGTCATACACAGGGTCACTACGAGTCGGAACCAACTTAATGACACCTAACGACAACAACATAAATCAAGGTGAAATGAATTGACATCTTAATGCTAAGTCTTCCTATCCATTAACGTGGACTGTCTCTCCATTTAATTAGATCTTTAATTTCTTTAATCAGAGTTTTGTTTTCTTCACGTAGGTTTTGCACATACTTTGTTAGATTTCTACCTAAGTGTGTATGTGTGTATATAGGTATGTATGTAATGTGTGTATTGGTGCTAAAGTCAATGGTATTGTGTTTTAAATTTCAAATTTCAATTATTCATTGCTGATACATAGGAAAGCAATTGAATTTTGCATATTAACCGTGTATCCTGCTACTTTGCTATACAGAAACTTTTATAATTACTTTTCTCTATAGGGATTTTTGTTAGGTTCATTTCTGGGTTTATTGCTTTGGTTGATATTGTAGATGAGCTCTTGATTTATTTTTTATAAAACAAACAAGTTGAATGGTGACTATGTTCCACCACTGTTGAGGATACTGACAATACAAAGATAAATAGGACACAGCTAAAGAGCCATCTCTACACAAACAAGATCATCTTGATTCTTTGTACTATGATTATATTAGATAAAATTGAAGTAATATTTTTTCTTTATTGTAGTAACTTATGAAAATAAGCTCTTAAATAAGGATAATTATCTGTAATCTATTTTCTCCATCTTCAAACTGAATAGCAATTTATATAAATTAAGCCACTTAATTGAATGAGCTGTTTTGTAGAAAATTTGATATGGTCTTATGTTTCATTGTAGCTTTGCCAGGTGATGGCCTTGGTAAGTGCAAGGAAGGACTAATTTTTATTTAAAATCAAGGCTGATAGGGAATATTCTAAATTACTATCACTACACACGAAGAGGTATGGTGTTATTTGAAGGTGGCCACAGATTGTTTTTTTAAAAAAGTATATTATAAATCCTGTGGAAACCATTTAAAGAGTTTAAAAAAGAAGTATAAATGATAAGTTCATAAAAAATAGATAAGATAAAATGGAATAATAAAAAATGCTCAACAAAAACCAAAGAACCCAGGAGGAGCAGAAACAAAGGAGAAACAAAGACAAATGAAAAAAATAGAAAGCATCAAGAGGGTAGATTTTAACCCAGCTATTTAAATAATAACTTTAAATGTGAATGGTCAAACCCAACTTGTTAAAAAACAGAGATTATCAAATTGGATTAAAAAAAAAAAAGCAAGATCCAACTCTGTGTTGTACAAGAAATCTACTTGAAATAAAAGGAACTTAATAGACTAAAAGTGAAGAGGTAAGCCTCTGAGGAAAACATATGTTCACACAAAAACTTGTATATGAATTATCATAGACTAGTCAAATAATACAAAACAACCGAAATGTCTATCAGTTGATGAATGGATGAACAAAATGTGTTATCTCCATACAGTGAAATATTATTCAGCCATAAAACGTAATGAAGCACTGATACATGCTACCACATGGACAAATCTTCAAAACGTTATTCTAAGTGAAATAAGCCACACATAAAAGGCTATAATTGTATAATCCTATTTCTATGAAATGTCCAGAATAGGCAGAATAATAGGGAAACAATGTAGATTAATGGTTGCCAGGGGTGGAGGGAAGGGAGATTGGGATTAACTGCTAACAGATATAGGGTTTATTTTGGGAGTGATAGAAGTGATCAGGAATTAGGTAGTGATGATGGTTGCCCAATATTATGAATATAATAAAAACTACTGAACTGTACACTTTGGAATGGTCAAAATGTTGAATTTTGTTATGTGAATTTTAGGGAAAGGGGGTGGAGCCTAATTCTTGGCCCTCTTTTTGTGTGGGTGGCACTTAGTAAGTAGTTTCCAAAGAGTAGAGTATGAAATGGTTGGGGGAGGGTGTGTGGGAGAAGTAGCTTAGCAGTGGAGAAACCTGGCAAACACTACCTTGGCCAGGTGATCAAGATTCACACCATCAGAAATAAGTCATATTGAGAACATATATTCCTGATATGAAGTTGTGACAATAGCACTTCATCTTTGTGCCCTTCTTTCCCAAGATTCATAAACTCAATCTAACCATGAGAAAAACATCAGACAAACCTGAACTATGAGATCTGACCAGCACTTCTCAAAGCTGGCAAGGTCATCAAAAACAATGAGAGTCTGAGAAAAAGTCACAGAGGAGGGGGGACTAAGCAGACATGACTAAATGCAATATGGTATTCTGGGTATGATCTTAAAACCAAAGAAGGACGTTAGGGAAAAACTGGTGAAATTCAAATGAAAAATGAAGTGTAGGGAAGACTCATTATCATTATATTTCAAAACCTGTGTTGAATCTGGTGGCAGTTCAAAATAGTAATAATTTCAAACATAATTCCTAGCTATGGAATCCCTCGTTTGCTGTTCATCCATACTGCTGCCAAAACATGAAAGTTTCCCAAATGTGCACCAAGTTTGAAACACCTGAGGTACTTATTTTTACTGTCCACATTTGTTTTCACTCTGCTTCCAGGGCAAGTGCATTTCGTTTTCTCTGTTAGATTTTGGTGAAAGATAAGTCAATATATTCCACTCAACTATTGGTTTTATTCAAAAGCAGAAAGACTCAGTTGGTGGTTTAAATTTGATAAATGTTATGCCATATCCCTAGTGGTTCTGAATGAACCAAGGGTCAAACATATGCTATTGTTAAAAGACAAGTGTTTGTCAAAATTAGAAAAAGTGTGTTTTCAAAGTATGACTGGAAGAAGACACACACATCTCCACTTCTCAGAACAGACACCAAGATCTGCAATCTTTAAACAGGTGCTAAACTTCTTCAATTTTACCCTAGGTCTCGCCAAAAATATTTTACAGTGCTTTTGATGTATGCGTTGTTAAGAACAATGGTCATCTGTTTTAACAAGGTAAACTTATTTGCCTGAAATTCCAGAAAAGCAGTGCTACATGCAAAATTCAAAACCCTAGCACAGAAAAGTCTCTTTCAGCACTTCACAAAGCTGCTTTTCAACAAGTCTTTAATCACAGCCAAGTGCTAAAGTTATGCTGACACAGACCTGAGCCCAATCTCCAAGTTCAGAGAATTGGTTTCTTAGCAAATGTGTCTTTGATCATTTCTGCATGCCTAGTACCTATATGGAAACCCTGGTGGTGTAATGGTTAACCATTGGGCTGCTAACCAAAAGGTCAGCAGTTCGAATCCACCAGGTGCTCCTTGGAAACTCTATAGGGCAGTTCTATTCTGCCTTATAGGGTCACTATGAGACTGAATTGACTTGGTGGCAATGGTTTTTTTTTTTTTTTTTTTTTAGTACCTATATAGTCAGTAGCTAGAGTTAGAGTCCAATGTGTGTTTGTTAAATTAACAATTTAGTGAATATTTTCATAGATAGCCAAATGTCACTAAAGTTGATTTTTTCTGGAACTTCTACAAGGAAAGGCAATAATAGTCACCATGTGGGTCTTTCCTGTTATCATATATTACCAGTTAAGCAATAACAGGTGAGCCTTGGGGTACATACTTGGCTTTGGGAAGAATGTCTAGATGATGGGTGGCATTAGTTTTAACTTGAGTGCAAACTCTGATTGTTATTGCCTATGGTGGGAACAATTCTGAGCCTCATTGATGCTTAATAAATGAGTTCTGTGGGTACTCAGTAGAGATCAGGACTTTGAACCAGTTAGTTTCAGTTCCACCCCTGCTGAGAATTTGTATTTTGACCCCAGACATACTGATTCCAAATCTACAGTTTAACCAGATGCCCAGAATTTGCATTTTGACCCCAGATATACTGAATCAGAAACTGTAGGTTCTAATTCAGTATATCCAAGGTCAAAATGAAAATTCTCAGTAGGCACTCAAACTGAAAATAACAGGTTTGAAACCCTGGTAGCGATTCAGATGTCAGCAGGTGTCAGTCCATATGGTTTTGTTGTTGTTCGGTGCTGTGGAGTTGATTCAACTCATAAAGACCCCATGTGACAGTGTAGAACTGCTCCATAGTGTTTTATTGGCTATAATCTGTATGGAAGCATATTGCCAGGTCTTTCTCCTGCAGACCCACTGAGAGGATTCCAACTGCCAACCTGTCATCAGTTAGCAGTCAAGCACTTAACTATTATACCACCAAGGCTCCTTGTTTACCTGATTAGGAGGAATGAATACTACGTACAGTATCTAGAAAATCCTCCGTAGAAATAATTTGGTAAATTTACCTATTCAAGAAACTCAACAAATCTTAAACAAGATAAATTCAAAGACAACCATGCCTAGACATTTCATAATCAAACTACAGAAAACTAAAGGCAAAGAAAAAAAAATCTTGAAAGCAGCCGGGGAAGGGATCACATTATATACAGAGAAATGGCAATTTTAATGGCTGTAAATTTCTCATCAGAAACTCTGAAGGCCAAAAGACAACAACATTTTTTAAAGTGTGAGAAGAAAGAACTGTCAACCCAGAAATATTCTATTTTATATCCAACAGAAAATAAAATCCTTGAAGAAGGAAGGCAAACAAAGACATTGTTCAGATGAAAAAAACTATTTTTTTAAAAATTTGTCTCCATAGACCTCTACTAAAAGAAAGGGAATGAACCGAAGTGACAAGAGAACAAAGCTTCAAACTTCAGGAATGAAGAGCACCAGAAATGATAAACATTGTGGAAAATGCAATGGACTATATTTTTTTCCTTAAACCCTTTAAAAATGTTTTACCGTTGGAAACAAAACTTGTAGTATTGTCTTGGAGGAGGCTCTCAGTGTATGTGGATATAATACAAATGGACACGAGAACATAAAGGGTGGAGAGTAAAGGGACTGGTAGAGTTGTAAGGTAAGCACTTTAAAGTGCCAAAACATTAACTCTGAGAAGATCGTGACAAGTTAGGTATGTACAATTTAACCCCTAGGACAAGCATTAAAAAACAATAAAAGTGGTATTAGCCAAAAAGCCAACAGGTAAATTAAAATGGAATGCTAAAATTAATTCAAGTACCCAGGAAAGAGGGAACAGAGAAACAAAAATCATAGGGTAGAAAGAGAAAAGAATTATTAAATTAAATTCAAAGATATAAATTATTGACTTAAATCCAACCATACAAATAATTACATTAATTTAAATGATCTAAACACACCAGGCTTGATGGTGTAGTGGTTAAGAGGTTGGCTGCTAACTGAAAGGTTGGCAGTTCGAATCCACCAGCCGCTCCTTGGAAACTCTATGGCGCAGTTCCACTCTGTCCAGTAGGGTCACTATGAGTTGGAATCAACTCGACGGCAATGGGTTTGGTTTAGTTTGGTTTGGTAAACACACCAATTAAAAGACAGAGATTGTCAGATTCTATTTAAAAAGAAACAAGTCTCATCTACATATAAACTTCCTTATAAAAACAAAGACAGCTTAAATGTAATGATGCAACTGATTAAAAGTGAAAGGATGAAACAAGATATACCGTTTGTATGAAAAAAATCAAAGGAATTAGAATCAGTAAAAATTGATAAAGAACCAAGTTGGAGGATTCACATTATCTGACTTTAAAATTCATCATAAGGTTACAGTAATCAAGAAAGTGTGGTATTGGCAAAAAGATAGGTGCATAAATCAATGGAACAAAATACAGAGTCCAGATACAAACCCATACTCAAAAGTGTAACTGATTTTTGAAAAAAGTGCAAAGTCAATTCAATGGGAGAAAGGATAGTCTTTTTCCCAATGAACCTGAACCTATGCCACACACCTTAAATAAAAATTGACTCAAAATGGGTCATAGACCTAACTGTAAAATATAAAACTGTAACATTTTTGGAAGAAAACAAAGGAGAAAATCTTTGAGACCTTGAGTTAGGTAATGAGTTCTTACATAACAACCAATGTATAATCCAGAAAAGAAAAAAAAAAAAAGATAAATTGACTTTAAATATGTTTGATCTGTGAAAGACAATGTTAAGAGAATGAAAAGACAGCCAAAGAATTGGGGAAAATATTTGCAAATTACATATCTGAACAAAAAACTATTGTTGTGTGCCATGGAGTCAATTCCAACTCATAGTGATCCAACGTGATAGAGTAGAACCGTTCCATAGGATCTTCTAGGCTGTAATTTTTACAGGAGCAGATCGTCAGGTCTTTTTTCCCTTGGAGTAGCTGGGTAGGTTCAAACTGCCAAAATTTCGATTAGTAGCCAAGTGTTACTAACTCCCTCTAAAACTATTCTTTTTTGGGGAGAGTTACTATTCTGTCTCTTGATTATGGTGATGGTTATATGACTTTATGCGTTTATTAAATTTTACAGAACTATATACCATAAAGACTAAATTTTACTGTATAAATTAGAAACATTTTTTAATTTAAAATAAACTCCCCCAAATTGTCATTTGAGTCAAAAAACTGAATATGGACTAGTATACAGTACTTTCATTTTAAAAAAAGTACTTTTTAAATGAAAAATTCACTATATTTAACCCTCTTCATTACCCTAACATTTCATCTTACAAAAGAAAAAGTAATAGAATTTTTGTCTGCCTATTATAAGAACATCAAAGTGCTCAGTAGTGTTGCTAAAATGCTCTATCAAAGGGATGGGAAGTAAAGCAGAAGAGATTATATGCTCTTTGATAAATCTTTGCTGCTATATGTGTAGTTGTTCTATAAGCAAGGCAATCTGCTATCTTGGTAGGTTTCTGAATAGAGTTGTCCAACAGGAAGAGTCAGTAAAGCTACTGGCTGATTTATGACTGTGAAGACACAGAATACTGCTATCTTTATTAGGAGTGAAAAAGTATGGACCTTACAAACAGAGCAAATGACATCTTGTGTGACTCATTCTCTCTAGTCTCAACTCACTGTTCTCAGGAACCTAGTTATGTCTGCAAGGTCATGAAAAATAAACTTCAACAAATTATACGTAGCTATTATTTTTGTTTCTGTTTGTTTTGGTGGGAAGTAGCGTTGTAGAATTCTGGGATCAGATTGATTGGATCCTAGAAACAGCAACTAAAGTACTTAATGTTAGTCTGAACTATTTATCCTTTTCCGAAGTCTTCATTATCCACCTCGCCTCCCCCCATCTGTCTCCCTCTTCTGTTCAGTAGAAGACAAGCTCTGAAGAAATACTTTCACTTTAGGTATGTTATGGATTTTTCCAGTCCTTTCCAGAAGCCATCAGTCTTATTGGAATTGGCAATACTATCAGGGTCTTAACCAGCTTGAAAATTCCCCCTAGAACTATTTAGTCAAGAGGAACATAATCCAAGTGTACATATAAAAATAATATTCAACTCTTTCCTAAGATTAACTTTTGATTCTCGATCCCTATGGCCCTTCCTCTCCCATGCCTGGGTTATGTTGTTTTTGTGGTTGTGAAAATAGTATAGACAGGAAGATTGACAGAACAACCACTAAAACACAGACTTCATATTAGATATGTGTACTGGCGCAAAATTCCTTCACTCTGCATCAGACCATTTTCTGTTAATTTAAAATCTCCTAATCTAAACACAGCTTATCTAAAGACAAAGATAATGATAAAATTTTCATTTGCATAATTTGAGTTCCTAAGTGTTAAACTCTAAATTGACAAATCAATATGAGGAAATATCAAATGCTGAACAACATGCCACTTTATATTTATGCTTCAGTGAGGCGTTTTCCAACTATACTAATACACATGCCTAAGATAAGTGTAAGCATTTAGTACCCAGAGGTCAAGCAAAGAAAATGTGTGGACCACACAAGAAGGAAACATAAGAGGTGGTGATCATGGAAAGGGAGATGTCTTAGTTATATAGTGCTGCTATAACAGAAATACCACAAGTGGATGGCTTTAACAAACAGAAATTTATTCTCCCGCAGCTTAGAAGGTTAGAAATTCGAATTCAGGGCACCAGCTCCAAGGGAAGGCTTTCTCTCTCTCTGTCAGCTCTGGAGGAAGGTCCTTGTCATCAATCTTCCCCTAGTCTAGAAGCTCGTCAGCATAGGAATCCCATGTCCAAAGGACTCACTTCTCTCCTGGCTCTTCTTGCTTGGTGGTAATGAGGTCCCTCTCCTCTCTGCTTGCTTCTCTCTTTTATATCTCAAAAGAGATTGACTCAAGACACAACAATCCCATAGACTGAATCTTGCCTTATTAATATAACTGCCTCTAATTCTGCCTCATTAATATCATAGAGGTTAGGATTTACAACACATGGGATAATGACATCAGATCACAAAATGGAGGACAAGCACAGAATACTGAGAATCATCACCTAGCCAAGCTGACATATATTTTGGGGGGATGCAATTCAATCCACAACAGAACAGGTCAATTCTTGAGAACATGGAATAACATAAATGGGGAGATTGAATGGTCAGCCTGAGCTCAGTGTCCCCTACGATGTTACCCTCAAGACCACAACTGCGTTTTCTCTCCACTTTTGGAATTTCTGTCAACACTCCTCTGTCCTCAGTCCCTTCCTTACTGCAGTCACTATCTCTTCCTCTCACATCGCATAATCGTGTCACCAATCCCCATCCAGCTAACACCCTATGTCGGAGCATCTTCAGTGGCTTAGATATCACGGAATTTTTGCTTTTACTACTCAAAAGGAGGTACACTAGTGGAAAGGAGGCAAGTGGAGTTACTAATTTTTCTCTGCTAGGGTGACATGTGTCTTTAAAACATACCACTTGGAATATGCATCTCTCTTAGAAACATTATGTTATTGTTATATTAATAAAATACTAGGTCCCTGATATGTTTATACTTAGTGGCCTCATCAAGAGACATTAAGTATCTTGTATAATATTTTTCTCCCAAATAAAAATGTCTGCCAAAATTCTGAGCAACCGATTTACAGTCAAACTTTTGGAACCCTATCCGTTGTTATGGTAAGGATTTCTGATAGATACTTTTGTATTTTCTTTGTTTCCTTCATTATTGCAAATTTCTGGTGCTAGGGTTTAGGATAAACCGTTTTACTAGATTAGTAAGAAAAATAGAGTATCTACTTTGTTCCATAAACCAAGCTCTAGATAAGAGGAAATTAATCACCATTAAAGTGTTTCGTATATACAAATTTGGCTATAGTCTATGTTTGGCCATTTCAAAGGGAACTAAACAGATATTGTCTCTTCCCTCTGGGAATTGAAAATCAAATATAGGCTATACTTATGAAGCCATAGAGGTCCAGGAAACACATAAATGAAATAAGAAGTATTTATCAGTCACAAATAAATTGAATTAAATGAGAGCTGATTTTCTCAAAAGGATAATTCCCAAAGCATTCTGAAAGACTATGATGGTATATCCCTTTGTGACAGAGGGATGGGCTGTCCTGGTGTTGCTCTTGGAGCCTCTTTGCTTTGCCCACTTCTCAAATGGTGTAGGGATTTTTTTTTGCATCCAGAGCAGGAGTCACATCAAGGCTCTTAGCCTCAACACTGCACCCGTGAGGGAAGTGCAAGTCTGTGCTTTATTTTCTATACTCATTCCAAACTGAGAACTTTACTTTCCATTTTTGAAAATAAGGAATCCCTTCTGTGGTAATAGGCTGATTTCACTGAAGTACAAAAAGAAAATATGGCCTGAAGCAAATATACGGTTGGAAAATGGAGGTGTATTTATAAGCCTTTTAAAACAATTTGATACTACACTAAAAGTGGATAACTGGCAGTTTCTTAAAGTTTAGTTGCAACGTGGAATCTTAAAATATATCAATAACATTTCTGTACTCTTTTACATTAAATTGATTTGTCTATATTGAACTTTGAATGGATCTTTTAAGCATGCATGCTTTGGCAACATCATACGCTGGTCACCTGGAATATTGGTTCACTGAGTTATATAGATCTTCCAAATGTTGATGCATTTTATTATACAATATCAAAAAACTACATTTATTAACATATCTAGCAATTATTTCGGGAAAGTCTTTATGTATTGGGAAGCTACCAGGCACACGGTAGTGGATACAAACGTTCAAAATTCTTATTTTCTCCTAGAAGCTCTAATGTCATCATTGATAATGATTTTAAGTACGGTGTTCTAAGTGGCTTGCAATGGTTTTTGAGAACTAATTGCCTAATTGTATGCATCCCTTCTCAACTCTGTGTTTAATGACATGAAGTTGGTAACATGAAATCAACCATGCTGGGAGTATTTACACCACAGTAATCAGCTACAAATCAGTGCTCCCTTTCCCACACATAGAGCTTGGTTGTTAAGCATTTATTAGCATATTGCTTGCTGTTTTCCTTGAAGTGACAGGCTTATATTTGGTTAAAGAGAAAATTTCTGCCAAATACCCCAAATTGGAATAACTATAATTTTTCTGACAGTAGTTCTTAAAAAAAAAAAAATGTTCTGTTAAAAAGCAGTTAATTCAGCTTACAACTCAAACTATTGCAAAAGTGTTCTTTCTTGGGACGACCAACATACTTGTATATTCACTAAGCTTTATGAATACCTCCTATTTCCTGGAACAAAATAGTAAGACATGAATTCAAGTGTCAAAATCTAATAACATTCATAATTTTACTGCTATATGAAAAATCTTCCTAAGGAACCAAGAGCTTTACCCATCATTGCTTTTGCAATATCAGTGCAAATGTCAACATAGTGGAAAGTGCAAATAACATCTTAGTACTTTCATGAAAACAGTTTTGATGTCTTGAATCTTCTGAAAGTTATCTCAGGACTACCAGAGTTCTGTAGTCTACTCTTTAAGAACCACGTATAGCTAATGAGGACACTTTATCACTGATTTCCTTCGGTGAAATCAGTTGTTATACCAATAATTTTTCTTCTACTTGTTTTTTGTGTTTGGTATGTAAATTTTTGTTTGCTTTGTTTTGTTGTTTTTAGTAAATTTGTGTTTCTTCAATGGATTTTCTTAAAAGCAGAGTAGCTTTACCAGAACGACTGTCAGAATGAAACTTGGATCACAATTACTTGGCAATGCCTTTTAACAGACATGGCCAAACTGTGGCACACATGATACTACTTTAGTCTCCCACTCCAGGAAAGACATGATTAATCAATGACATTTTTTCCCCCGACTTAGCTCTACTGTAGGCCCTGAATTCTTCTAAATGTATCACTTTTGAAGACAAGACCAGTAAACCAAAGGCAATATGTGAATTAAAATCTGGTTCACCTCCCTGATTTAGGAGGTGATGCCTGTTAAACTCTTGTGATCTTTATTTTTTCTCTTCCAATATTTCCGTTTCTTCTCTTCCATGTCTACCGTTCTACTGCTTAAGTCTGGGACCTGCCGGTGATCACCACCCACCCCATCATGCCCAAGATTCACTGCTGGCATCAATAGCTATTAATGTTATTAAATTTATATACTACCAGGAGCTTCCCTATCATCCTAGGATAATATTGAAGTGAGTTCTGGACAAGATTCTTGTAAGACTAAAAGCACATTCCTGTCCTGAGTCTGCTCTGTAGAACTAACGAGCTCTGGATCAATTCATCAGAAGATAGGTTCTTCAACCTCACTAATATCTATCCCTATGCACCCTCTTGCTCTATCTTTGAGACCTTAGGAGGGTGTGGTACTCACTTAGATAGCTGTCCCATCAATAAATCTTTACATAGGGTGGGACAAGCCCAGTGTTGATGCTCTTCGTATTACTGTGCTTCAGAGTCATAGTGAGAGGCTAAGTGATGGTTAATGTGCATTGGCTGACTGAGTTTTCTTAGACTCGTTTTATTAGTTAAGGATCCAGGAGAAAACAAATGGCATAATTGAATTACTCTAATTTAGGGTAATTTGATGAGAGCTTATTAAAGAGACTTTTGTTTTTCCTTCATTTAACAAAAGTATGGTCAGGATGTAGGAAAACCAGAGGGATAGTTCAAGACCCTGGGAAATAGGAACAGGGAGGAGTTTCTACCACCATACGCCTGAAGGGGACCCATAGTACTACAGTGGTTAAGCCTTTGGCTGTTGACAAAAAGGTTGGCAGTTTAAATCCACCAGCTACTCTTTGGGGCAGTTGTCTGATAGCATCATTATGAGTTGGAATCAACTCGACAGCAATGTGGTTTTCTTGAGGGGGTAAACCTGAAGGAGATGAAGAGAGGGAGCACTCGTAGGATCTGGAATTACAGAGCTGAGAATGAAAGCCACCTGTCAGAAGCTGAGCCTTTAGATGGAAGAATTCACTCAGCCCTCACATATCCTATAGGAAAGAGCTGCTATTGTTGTGTGCCTCTGAGTCAATTCCAATTCATAGCAATGGTACAAGACAGAGTAGAACTGCTCCATAGGATTTCCTAGGCTGAAACCTTTATGGGAGCATATCACCAGGTCTTTTCTCCCACAGGGTGGCTGGTGGGCTCAATCCGACAGCCTTAAGGTTAGCAGCCTAGCTCTTAACCATTGTGCAACCAAGCCATCTAGGAAAGAACTAGGGGAATAAATATCCTGACCTCACTTTATTCCATGCCTGTCCTCACTCCTTCTGATCTTCTGCTGGTGCTTTTGATTGGCTAAATTCAGAGATCAATCTGAATCCAGAGAATAAAGGCAGAGCATGTTGGAGAAAGGTAGAGAATGGATTGGGGGAGGCAAGAAAAGTTACCTAGCACAATCATCCACTAAGCACAGGGTGATGGAAGTGACCTTACCCCTGAAAACTTGGTGAAGACCTGTACAACAAGGCTGAAATTATGATGGCCAAATTGCCTCAGGGCATTTGCAGTCAAATCAAAACTGCCAGGCCAGATGGAACCACAGAAGCCTGTATTTTCTTCGCAGGGAAGGCTCCAGAAAACTGTAGACACCATCCCTTTTGATTTTGCTAAATCATCCCTTCAATTGGTACTGAGCACTTTAGTATTTTCTGAACTTCATCAATCAGCACATATTGGTGACAGATGCCGGATGGCACTTGGCTATAAAAAGAATAGCCACAGGGAGTTGGTTTTCTCACATTGATGGCAGAAACAAAAATCAAATGGATAACCAGTATACAATTCTGTGTCTATACACAGGGACATTTTTTCCAAATTCATTGTTCCTGACATAATTCTTTTTCATCTATTATGATACTGCTTTATGGTTACTAATCAGTTTTGCAACTTTATTCTTATGTAAGTACTCAGTTATCTAACATTGAAGGTGCTGATTATTTTCAAGACAGTTTTATATTCTTTCACTCTTTGTCTCCTGTATCTCCTGTGTTTAAAAAAATTCCCTGAATTTATCTTCTCAGAAACAACAATGAGCACTATGGCTGCCTGACCTTGGACATTCTCTGTGCTTTCCTTTCTCATTATATCTATCTGCCTAACTTCTCAGACTACTCAGGGAATAAAATGACAATATGTGAAGGATCACGGCTTTTTTTTTTTAATTTTTTTGCATTTCTTTTAACCCTTATGCTTCTTTTTTTTTTACAGGTTTCTGCATTTCCCACTATTTTAGAATTGACTGGCTTACTTTTTTTTGGTATAGTTTATGGGAGGAACTTATTTATTTTCTTACCGTTTTCATTGTAATAGAAAGAAAGGCCCCACGCAAAGTACTTGCATTTGTGAATACACATTGTTGTTAGATGCCATTGAGTCGGTTCCGATTTACAGTGACACCATATAAAACAGAATGAAACACTGCCCATGCCATCCTCATATTCATCGCCATGTTTGAGCACATTGTTGCAGCTACTGTGTCAACCCATCTCGTTGAGTGCCTTCCTCTTTTTTGCTTACCCTCTAGTTTACCAAACATGATGTCCTTCTTCAGGGACTGGTCCCTCCTGTTAACATGTCCCAAGTACTGGAGATGAAGCCTCACCATCCTCGCTTTCAAGGAGCATTCTGGTTGTACTTCTTATGAAACAGATTGGTTCATTCTTCTGGAAGTCAGTGGTATATTCAACATTCTTCGCCAACACCGTAATTCAAAGGCATCAATTCTTCCTTGGTCTTCCTTATTCATTGTGCAGATTTCCCAGGCATATGAAGTGATTGAAAATAGCATGGCTTTGATCAGGTGTACCTTAGTCCTCAAAGTGACATTTTTTGTGAAGAAGAGAAAACTTGTGCCTGGTTCGCAGATGGTTCTGTGTGATACGCAGGCACCACTTGAAAGTGGACAGTGGCAGCACTACAGCCCCTTTCTGGGACCTCCCTGAAGGACAGTGGTGAAGGGAAATCCTCCCAATGAGCAGAACATCAAGCAGTGTACCTGGTTGTTCACTTTGCTTGGAAAAAGAAATGCCCAGATGTGCAATCATCTACTGATTCATGGTCTATGGTCAATGGTTTGGCAAGATTGTCAGCGACTTGGAAGGAACGTGACTTGAAAACTGGAGACAAGGAGGTATGGGGAAGAGGTATGTGGATAGACCTCTCTGAATACTTGTGTATCATGTTGATATTCACCAAAGGATGACCTTGGCAGAGGAGGATTTTAACAATCAAATGGATAGGATGAGCATTCTCTGGACACCAGTCATCCTCTTTCCCTAGCCACTCCTGTCATTGCCCAGTGGGCTCATGAACAAAATGTCCATGGTAGCAGGGTTGGATGTTGAGCATGGGCTCAGCAACATGGACTTCTACTCACCAAGGCTGACTTGGCTACAGCCACTGCTGCGTGCCCGATCTTCCAGCAGCAGAGACCAACACTGAGTTCCCAATATGGCACCATTCCTCAAGGTGATCAGCCAGCAACCTGGTCACAGGTTGATTATATTGGACCACTTCCATCATGGAAAGGGCAGCATTTTGTTCTTACTGGAATAAACACTCTGAATACACATTTGCCTTCCCTGAGCACAATGCTTCTGCTAAAATTTCCTTCTGTGGACTTACAGAATGCCTTATCCACCGTCATTTTATCCCACACAGCATCACCTCAGATCAAGGGACTCACTTCACAGCAAATGAAGTATGGCAATGGGCCCATGATCATGGAATTCATTGGTCTTACCATGTTCCCCATCATCCTGAAGCAGCTGGCTTGATAGAATGATGCAATTCCCTTCTAAAGACACAATTACCTCACCAGCTAGGTGGCAATACCTTGCAGGGTTGGGGCAATGTTCTCCAGAAGGCTGTATATGCTCTAAAAATGTCCAATATATGATGCTGTTTCTCCCATAGCCAGGAGTCATGTGTCCAGGAATCAAGGGGTGGAAATGGGAGTGGCACCACTCCCTATTACCCCTAGTGACCTACTGGAAAATTTTTTGCCTCCTGTCCCTGAGATCATATGCTCTGCATGTCTAGAGGTCTTATTTCCAAAGGGAGGAATGCTCCCACTTGGAGACACATCATTAATTCCATTGAACTGGAAGTAAGAATGCCACCTGGCTACTTTCAGTTCCTAATACTTCTGGATTAACGAAAAGAAGGGAGTTACCATATTGACCGGTGGGATTGATCCTGATTACCAAGTGGAAATCAGATTCATATTAAGTAATGGAGGAAAAGAAGAGCATGTCTGGAATGCAAGAGATCCCTTAGGGCGTCTCTTAGTACTACCTGCCCTGTGATTATAGTCAATGGAGAACTACAGCAACCCAATTCCAGCATGACTACTAATGGCCCAGACCCTTCAGAAATGAAGGTTTGAGCCACTCTACTATGCAAAGAACCACAACTAGCTGAGGTGCTTCCTGAGGGCTAAAGGAATGCAGAATGGGTGGTAGAAAATGTAGCTCTAAATACCAGTTATGGCCACATGACCAGTTGAGTAGCAAGGACTGTAATAGCTATGAATATTTCTTCCTTGTATGTGTGTATCAAATATTTTTGTTTTCTTCACTTATAAAATATAAGACGTAAACAGGGCTAGTGCATTTTTGTTGTATGCATGTTAGCTGTATTGTGTTAGGCACAAGTATGATGTTACAATTTTCTTTATTCAGAGATTATGTATGATTTAAGTAGATGTGTACTGGTGCCAAGTTGACAAGGGTGAACTGTAATCATTAAGGTTGTGTGTCAACTTGGCTAGGTCATGATTCTCAATGGCTTGGAAGTTACGATGTAATTTGGCAGTCATATAATGATGTAATAACCTCCATGATGAAATCTGATATAAAGTGATCACCTCTGTGATGGGATCTGCTGTGAGGAGCGAATCATTTGAAAGGGAGCTTCCTTGGGTGTGCAGTCTGCATTCAGTATAGGTGGAATTTCTGGCAAGGCTGGTGGGCTTTTGCTCATTCTGGATTCTGCAGCTGGTTCTTGTTCAACTGATCTCCTGTTCTTGGGACTTCAGCTAGCAACTTACTTGCCAATCTTGGGATTTTTGGGCCTTCACTGCCTGTGAGCCAGAGGCCTGTTGTCAGACCTGCTGATGTTCGGTTTGCCAGCCCCTGAAGTTACATGAGTCAGGAGAAGCCTCCAGCCTGATCCATGGACTTGGGACTTCCCAACCTCTGTGAATATGTGGGCCGTTTTCTTGATATAAATGTCTCTCTCTCTCTTTATCAATACATATATATATATATACACACACACATATATGTCAGAGCTTCATTAGTTTTACTTCTCTAGAGAATCCAGCCTAAGACAGCATCCTAATTAGAAATGAAGAAGTAAAACTGTCTTTATTTGCAGATGACAATATCCAGAATAAAAAATATTAATGCATTTTTTGAAAGTGCTAGAATTAATAAACCAGTTCAGAAAGGTCATAAGATATAAGGCCAATATTCAAAAAATTAAATGTATTTCTACACAATGCCAAAGGCACTATACATATAAAAGAAAAAGATAAACTGGACTTAATCAAAATTAAAATAACTTATCCTTCAAAAGACACCATTAAGCAAATGAAAATTTAAGCCTCAGTGTAGGAAAAAATATTTACATTCCCAATATCTGATAAACAACTTGTATATAGAATATATAAGGAATTCTGTTCATATCTCAATAATAAAAAGGCAAACTTTTTTTTTTAATGGGCTGAACTTTTGAATAGATATTTAGAATAGAATAATAGCCAAGGAAGGAATGGGTAATAAACACATGAGAAGATGCTTAAAATCATTAGTCATTAGGGTAATGCAAATTAAAATCACAATGAGATATGACTGCATACACAGTGGAATGGCTATAATCAAAAAAACAGAAATCAAATATGGTCAAGGATAAGGAGAAAGTGGAACCCTCACTCATGGCTAGTGGTAATGTAAACTAATGCAGTGTTATGGATTGAACTGTGTCTCCCAAAAATACTTGTTTTAAGTCCTAACCTCTGTTCCTGTGGTAATAATCCCATTTGGGAATGGGTTGTTTTTGTTATGTTAATGATATGGGATTAGTGTAGGGTGTTTATTCAGTCAATCTCTTCTGAGATATAAAAGAGATTAAATGCAATCTAGCAAGCAGAGATGAGGGAAGAAAGATGCCAAGCCATATGGAGATCATCCAGGAGCAGAAGCTAAAAAGAGACAAGGACCTTCCTCCAGAGCCAACAGAGACAGCAAGCCTTCCCTGAGAGCTGGCACCCTGAATTCAGACTTCTAGACTCCTGAACTGTGAGAAAACTAATTTGCTTCTTAAAGCCATCCACTTGGGATACTTCTGATGTAGCAGCACTAGGTAACTAAGACAGACTTTGGTACCAGAAGATTGCGGTACTGCCTTAACAGATACCTAAAAGGTGGAAGCAGTTTTGGAATTGGGTAATGAGTAGAGGCTGGAAGAGTTTTAAGGTGCCTGATAGTAAAAGCTTATATTTCCTTAAAAAGACTGTTGTTAGAATTACGTAACATCAAAGACAATTCTGGTGACAACTCAGAAGTAAGTGAGGAGAGCTATAGAGAAAGTCTCTTTTGTCTTAGAGAATATATATGGTTCCAGCAAAAGAATGTTGCTGGAAATGTGGATTTTAAATGTGCTTCTGGTGAGGCTTTAAAAGAAAACAATGAACATGTGATTGGACAATGGAAGAAGGGTGATGCTTTTTATGCAGTGGCAAAGAACTTGTCTGAATTGTGTTCAAGTGTTTGGTGGAAGGTAGAACTTGTAAGTAATGAACTTGGATATCTGGCTGATGAGATATCTAAGCTAGATCTTAAAGGGGCTGCATGGTTTCTCTTTGCCACTTATAGTAAAATTTGAGAGGAAAGAGATAAACTTAAAAATGAACAGTAAAATGAAAACAAAATTTAAAGATTTGGGAAAATCTGTTGAACTAAGGACACGTGTCCCAGAATTTTTGCCAGGGATATGGCTACATAATCCTTTTTAAAGAGATTAAGCCTGTGACTGATGAATCTAACCAATTACCACAGCAGAAAATCCATCAGCTTAGACTGAAGGTGAAAGAGAAAGAATGCAAGGAAAGAACATTGGTTGCCTCTTGGAATTCTACAGGCAGGAAGTAGAACAAAGGAGCTACATCTGTTGTCCTCCAAGAAAAGAAAAGAGCCACCCTTGGAGCAGATCAGAGATCAGCAGAACTGTTGGAAGAAGCACAGGTAGCAGGATCTTATTGATTTCAAAGGGTGGGGCCATGGTCTCCTGGATCTCAAAAGATGAGGCCACAGCCTGCTAGGTTTGAAAGAGTCGGATCTTCACCGGAGTGTGTGCGAGGAGATTGGGGTTGCAGCCCAAAGCTGAGGGAGCAGGGAAGCTACGCCCAAGGCCAGAAGAAAAGGGCCTGCTGGGGCAGAGAGGATGGGGCCATCACTCAGATGGACTAGTGGAATTGGGCCACTCAAAGCAGAAAGAGCAGAGTTGCTGTCCCAGTGGGCCTGGAAGGCAGAGATGAAGCTCAGGGCCAAGAAGCTTCCACTTAGAATCCAGAACACATGACCAACATCCAGAGTCTGGAGGGTGGGGTCATTGCCCAGATGGTCTCAGAGAACTCAGGACTATTTTCATGCCTTGAGAGCTAATGTAAATTTTTCTGCTGGGTTTTGGACTTGCTTGGTGCCCATTATATCTTCTTTTCCTCCAGTTTCTTCCATTTGTAATGAAATGTCTGCCTTGTGCCTGTTCCACCATTGTACTTTGGAAACAGATAACGTGTAGTCTAGACTTCACAGGTTCACAACTGAAGAGAAATTTTCCTCCAAGATGGAATATGCCCAAAGACTCACCCATATTTGATTTAGATGATTCAGAAGATGAGATTTTGGACTTGGAGTTGATTTAAGACTTTGGGGTGATGTGATGGGGTGAACATGTTTTGTATGTGGGAAGGACATGAATGGGAGGGTGAAAATGTGGAATGTTATGGATTGAACTGTGTCTTCCAAAATTATGTGTTGTAAAATCTAATCTCTATGCCTCTGGTTTATATCCCATTTGGGAATGGGTCCTTTTTGTTACATTAATGAGACAGGATTAGTGCGGGGTGTTGTCTTAGCCTCCTAGTGCTGCTATAACAGAAATACCACAAGTGGATGGCTTTAACAAAGAGAAGTTTATTCTTTCACAGTCCAGTGGGCTAGAAGTCCAAATTCAGCTGTCAGCTCCAGGGGAAGGCTTTCTCTCTCTGTCGTCTCTGGAGGAAGGGCCTTATCATCAGTCTTCCCGTGGTCTAGAGGGATCTCAGCACAGGAACCTTAGGTCCAAAGGACACGCTCTGATTCCGGCACTGCTTTCTTGGCGGTATGAGGTTCCCAACTTTCTGCTTGTTTCCCTTTCCTTTTATCTCTTGTAAGATAAAAGGTGGTGCAAGACACACCCCAGGGAATCTCCCTTTACATTGGATCAGGGAGGTGACCTGAGCAAGAGTATTACATTCCACCCTAATCCTTTTAACCACAGGCAGAGATTATGATTTATAATATATAGGAAAATCACAAATGGAACCATACAATATGTAATCTACTGTGACTGTCTTCTTTCACGTAATTTAGTGTTTTTAAGGTTAATCCATGTTGTAGTATATATCAGAAGAGGATGTGGAACCAGGGATATCATTGCTGATGTCAGATGGATCCTGGCTGAAAGCAGAGAATACCAGAAAGATATTTACCTGTGCATTATTGACTATGCAAGGCATTAGACTGCGTGGATCATAACAAATTATGGATAACATTGGAAAGAATGCGGATTCCGGAACACTTAAATGTGCTCATGAGGAACCTGTATACGGACCAAGAGGCAGTCATTCAAACAGAACAAGGGGCTACTGGATGGTTTAAAGTCAGGAAAGGTGTGTCAGGGTTGTAACCTTCTACCATACCTATTCAATCTCTATGCTGAGCAAATAATCCGAGAAGCTGTATTCTATGAAGAACGGAGCATCAGGCTTGGAGGAAGACTCGTCAACAACCTTCGTTCTGCAGATGACACAGTCTTGCCTGCTGAAAGTGAAGAGGACTTGAAGCACTAACTGTTGAAGATCAAAGTATGGATTGTACCTCAACATAAAGAAAACAAAAATCTTCACAACCTGACCAATAAGCAACATCATTGTATTAGTCGTCTAGTGCTGCTATAATAGAAATACCACAAGTGGATGGCTTTAACAAATAGAAGTTTATTATCTCACAGTCTAGTAGGCTAGAAGTCCAAATCCAGGGTGCCAGCTTTAGGGGAATGTTTTCTGGCTCTGTTAGCTCTGGAAGAAAGTCCTTATCATCAATCTTCCCATGGTCTAGGTGCTTCTCTGCGCAGGAACTCTGGGTCTGAAGGACGCTCTCTGCTCCAGATGCTTCTTTCTTGGTGGTATAATATCCACCCCCACCCCTCCCGCTCGCTTTCCTTTCATTTTATCTCTTGTAAGATAAAAAGTGATGCAGACCACGTCCCAAAGAAACTCCCTTTACATTGGATCAGGGGCATGACCTGAGCAAGGGTATTACATCCCAACCTAATCCTCTTCAACATAATCCAATCTTACCTCATTGACCACAGGCAGAGATTAAGATTTACAGCATATAGGAAAATTATATCAATCACGAAATGGAGGACCACACAATACTGGGAATCATATCCTAACCAACTTGACACAAATTTTGCAGGGACACAATTCAATCCATGGCAATCATGGTAAGTGGAGAAAGGACTGAAATTGTCAAGGATTTCATTTTACTTGGATCCACAATTAACACCCACGGAAGCAGTAGTCAAGAAATCAAACGACACATCACATTGGGCAAAGCTGCTGCAAAAGACCTCTTTGAAGTGTTAAAAAGCAAAGATGTCACTTTGAAGACTAAGGTGTGCCTGACCCAAGCCATGGTAGTTTCAATCGCCTCATACACATGTGAAAGCTAGACGATGAATGAGGAGGACCAAAGAATTGACGCCTTCGAGTTATGGTGTTGACAAAGAATATTGAATACACCATGGACTGCCAAAAGAATGAACAAATCTGTCTTGGAAGAAGTATAGCCAAAATGCTCCTTAGAAGCAAGGATGGTGAGACTACATCTCACATATTTTGGACATGTTATCAGGAGGTACTAGTCCCTGGAGAAGGACATCAGGCCTTGTAAGACAGAAAGTCAGAGAAAAAAGAGGAAGACCCTTAATGAGATGGATTGACACAGTGGCTGCAACAATGGGCTCAAGCGTAACAATGATTGTGAAGATGGCGCAGGGCGGAGCAGTGTTCCGTTCTGTTGTACATAGGATAGCTATGAGTTGGTGCAAACTCAATGGCACCAACAACAACCACATTTCAATAGTTTAGATCAGTGCATCGTGAGTTTATTGAGGGTGTGGGCATTGAATGTTCTGTGCCAATACCAAGGGAATGGAAGGGAAGAATCTGCTTCACATATTGCTTTGGAGTTTCCTTCTTACTCTTACCTTATCCATTGATTAATAAATTCTCCCTTATGAAATTGTAAACCTGGTGCCATGGAGTCAGTTCTGACTCATGGTAACCCCATATATTTCAGAATAAAACTGCTCCATAGGGTTTTAATGGCTGTTACCTTCACAAAAGCAGATTTCCAGACCTTTCTTCTGTGGTACCACTGGGTGTGTTTGAACCACCAACATTTAGATTAGTAAAATAAAAACCATTGCTGTCGAGTTGATTCTGATTCATAGCAACCCTATAAGACAGAGTAGAACTGTCCCATAGAGTTTCCAAGGAGCGCCTTGTGGATTGGAACTGCCAGCCTTTTGGTTAGCAACTGTAGCTCTTAACCATTATGCCACCAGGGTTTCCTTAGGTTAGTAGTCAAATACAAATTGTAATATGCCTTACAAATTCTTTATTAAGGGTTTTTGTTGTTGTTGTTTCCATAAGGATAGTGCAGACACTTGGATTCAATCCCCAGCTGTTACATAAAGGGAGTTCCTGTAAAGAAGTGTCTGGTTTTTCTCTCAGTTCTGCTAACAACATAATTTGTAATACTGAATGAATAATCTTACTTCTCTTTATCTGAACTGTCTCCAAGATTAGAGCTACAATTTTTAGACCCTGTTGGGAAGGTAATCCCAATCAGTTTTTCTGGAGATACGGCATTCATAAAGAGCCCTGGTAGTGCAACAGTTAACTCTTGGCTGCTAACCCAAAGTTTGGCTGTTCAAACACAACCGGCAGCTCTGCGGGAGTAATACCTGGCGATCTGCATCCATAAAGATTACAGCCTAGAAAGCCCTATGGAGCAGTTCTACCCTGTCACATGGGGTTGCTGTCAGTCAGACTTAACTTGATGGCAACTGAAAACAACACGGCCTTTTATTGTTTTTCTACAATTAGAATTATTCATTCCTTCTGTGTTTTAATAGCACTTTGATTATAATTCACCCTCAGCATTTATCTGAGTTGAACTATAGGAAGATGATTTTGTGCCTCTCTCCCCAGTGAGGTTGTATTCTCTTTGAAATACGTGTCTCTGGACAAACCACACTCTGTTGAATCAGAAGTGACATTAGTGAAGTGATGTCTCAAAATTGTTTGTTGGGCTGAATCAAATTAGAGCTCATCTTGTGCAGTATCTACATTTTACAGATAAAGATTCTCAAGCCTAGACTGCTCAGTGCTTTCTTGCCTTTTTCACACCATAACATACACATAAAATATTGACATTTGTGCAGTACACTGGGTAATTGAATGAGGTCTCTGCCAGGGTGAAGCTACTTCCCTGGAAGCTCCAGCAGGCCCAGGCACCTGTCTCCCACTACCCACACTGCCCTTCCTTAGCCACCTCAAAGGCTAGGGGGATCGTTATCTCACAGCTACCAATGTGCCAAGATGCACCAGGAGAATCGGAGTCTCTGGTTGTGTGTCTACCTTAAGGTCGTTCAGCTTTCTGGCTTCAAATATGTTCCATGCTGGTAGTTCAATTGCAATTACATTGGTATATCAAAAAACTTAACTGAAAAAAAAAAATCTCTTTTTCATGCAGATGATGACCCAACTCCTCCTGGCTTATTTCTGTACAACACTATGAAAAAAATTATCTTAAATCTGTCTGTGCTCTCTAAACTGCATTAATAAATATTAGGTCTTATTTTCTGTATCCCTAGATGCAGTGCTTCTGCCTATCCTAGTCCCAGGATCTCATTAAGGCTTTCATGAGCCCTTGGCAACTTTTGCCTTTGTGGGCCTGTTCCTCCATTTAAAAAAATAATAATATATATATAAAACAACTGTATTATAACTGTGTTGCTATAAAGATGAATATAATCCAGGCTGTACTCATTATTACATATTCATTATTATTATATTTTTCTTCTGATTTTAAAATAAATTATAAAAATATTGTTTTAGGCCCTAAGCACTGTGCCTAATGTAAAATTTGGCTCTGTCTGATCCCGTAATGATTTCTGCCTTTAATGTTTACCTACACAGGGACTCTTAGTTAGCCATGCCAAGGGCTAAATTTCCGCATGTCTCCAGCAGCAGAGCAACTAATCTTAGCAATGATTAGATAGACCAACTGATCTTAGCAATGACTGGTAGCAGAGTTAAATGAGCAACCAAGAACGGCAAGCACAATATACTCTAATCCCTATGCTAGGGCACACTGGCATAGTGGTTAAGTGCTATGTCTGCTAACCAAAAGGTCGGCAGTTTGAATCCACCAGGTGCTCCCTGGAAGCCCTATGGGGCAGTTCTACTCTGTCCTATAGGGTCACTAGGAGTCAAAATCCACTGGATGGCAATGGGTTTGTTTTTTCTGAGTTTGTTTTTATGCTAGGACACACTGATATATGATCTTAAGCAAGTAACTTGAATTTAGCCTAATTTCTTTGTTCACTTAAAAAATATCTCATGGGAGGCTGAGTTGAAACACTGACTCATTACATAAGACTTCATATTCGCCGCCTACCTGATGCTGCTGGGTAACTGACATCTGTCACACACACTGATTACAAAAGTCACAGGCTGCACAGTCTGATCTCATCTGCTTCCTGGCTCATCATTATTTTTAGCTGAAAAAGGCTCTTACATTTTCAAGAAGTCAGGTGGTTGGCCCTTAATAAATGTAAGGCACGATAGATTAGAAGGAATAGAGCAACTAAGTGGCTGAAGAGATTATATAATTCACAATGAGAAATCGAGTTTTAGTTCTGGTAGAACTCAGATTTCTGGATTCCACAGAGGTTGAGGTGACCCACCCAAGCTACAGCCCTGAAATGAACTTTGAACCTTGAGCCTTGAGAATACTAGTTTTCTAAAAGTCACCTTTAAGCCAAACACTGGTCTAGACCAAACCCAGTGCCGTCTAGACTACTTAGTAAAAAATGTTTGCCTTAAGGCATTGTGCTCTTTTAAAAGAATCATCTACGTGCAGTTTCAACAGAAACTCCAAAGCTCAAACTAGAGCTATGTTTTAGGATAAACTGGTAAGTTGTTCTTCAAGACAATGCTGTATGGAACCCTTCATGACCACAAATTGTTTTTTATTAGTTCTATTCCAGCCCCCTTTCCATGGCAATGTATAATGGCTAGCAGTAAGAAGGGGTATAAGAATCTTTGGAAGTTCTTTCTTCTTTGGAATATTTTTGACTTCCTAGTTGAAATGTTACCCTGATTTACAAATCATATAATTAAATAAATTTCAGTAAATTTCTATTATTGGCTTAGTATGATTTTTGTTTTAACAATAAAAACATCATGAAAGGTGTTGGGGAAACACAATTTTTGAAAAAAATCTACTCCCAACACAGAAAACCTCTCCACAAATATACAAGAGAAAGAAAAGTTTTATTATTGAATAAACATTAAACCAGAATGTGATGTGTCGCAGGCAAACTGCTAAAGAGATTGCAAAGACAGAAAGAAATCTTACGCCTTACATGGCTAAGTACATACAATCCATTACATTTATAATATGATTATGATTAGCAATTTAAAATTGCTCATTTTCTAGTATTTTCATGGCAGGATACCTGAGGTTATACTAATCTCTTTCCAGGAACTGGAAGGTGGGGGTGGGGGGGAGGGATTACCTGATGTCTTCGACTGGGTTCTGCAGAGAAGCAAAGGTTTATTTCAAGGAAATGATTCATGCAGTTGTGGAGGCTAGCAAGTTTAAAAACCATGGGTCAGGTCTAAGGCTGGAAGCTTTTCCTGACTCACACTGCTGTAGGGGCTAAGGAACCCCAAATTGGCAGGCCAGCCAGTAGGCTGCTTACTCACGAGGCTGTGGGAGCTGATGGATCCCAAAATCTGCAGGTCAGATGGCAGGCTGTTGGCTCACATACCAAGCACCAGAGTTCAAAGAATGACAAGTCAGATGCAGGATTAAGAGAGAGCAACCTTTGCCAGAACATCCATATATATTAGATGCAGGCCGCACCCCCAAGGAAACTCCACTTTCAACCAATTGACTGCTCACAGATCACAAAATGGAGGATGATTACATAATATCTGCCAAACCACTGAGAATCATGGCCAAGTTGACATATAACCTTAATTATCACCCCTGAAGTTACATTTTAAGGAGGTGGCTATCAGATTCCTGAGTTAACACCTAAGATTTACATACTTTCAAAAAGACAGACAAAAGTTTTACAATTACAAGTTATCTAAAGTGAATTCTGAAAGAACAGGGGAGGAAGGGAGGCTCTCCCTTATTTTCAACAGGGAGAATTAAAGCCTCATATTTTCTATTTGTCCTTATAAACGACAATTGCTCTTATTTCTTGCTCGTAGTACATTATGAAGGCAGAAAGCAGGGCTTTGAACTGGTTCAAATCGGTACAGTCATGGCCAATGAAGCTAAACTGGAACAAACTCAAAGTTTTAAAATCTGGGTGATCCAGAACAATAACTGAAATGGGGAAAATTAAGGGTTGACGCCGCAGAATGGGAGACACGGAAGCCCATGCTACCTTACCCATTGGATAATCTGCCCCTAATGGGTTTCATTCAGGACCTTTCCTCAGCATTGTGCCCAAGTAAAAGTTGATATATTAGGTGAGCATTCCAGTTCTCTTATGAAATGGCTCATTTCCAAGTGGATGCAGGCATTGTAAGCCCTTTCAGGAGCCTGAGGCATGAGATTGGATTATTGGCAGGACTGTGGAGAGTGACATACACTCAAAGCATAGTGGTCAGGGCACCACTTTGAAGGGGGCAACAGTTTCCGACTCTGTTCAAAATCTGATGGGCAAGAAAACTGGTTGCTATGCAACACATATGCTTCCATTGTTTCCTAAGAGGGAAATTAAGTTTTCAGCAGGGTCTTGACCCATAATTTCTTCCCATTCCAGTTATCATTCCAATTCACCCAAACTTCGAAAGTTCAGGTCTGTTCCGATTTCGCTTCCTCAGCCATGGTTGAACCGAGAAGAGCCAGTTCAAAGCCCTAGAACAAAGTCCTTCTTTTCTTTTCTCTGTCCCATGCAGGGGCAGATTATCCAATAGGCAAGGTAAGCACCATGCCTACCTTGCTTACCAGATCATCTATAGTGAATAATTTCACCTTTTTTCACCACACTAAAGATTCTGTTTCTGGATATGGCTGTCATCTGTCTCTCTCCCAATCCTACAGCACCTTCCTACAGAATCAAAGCCTCTTTTCAGATTTACAATCCCCAACAGGGGCAGACAACAAGCATAAACTTACTTGTGCTTACTTACTAATCTGTAGTGAACAATTTCACGTGAATTTCACCACATTTTTTGCTGTGAACTCATGTAATCCCCTGTGTTCACATCTTTGATGCGGTGAAGCCCATGTGAAATTGTTCATTGCAGTTTAGTAACTAAGGACAAGCAAGCCCGTGCTACGTTGCCCAATGGATAATCTGCCTCTGATGGGTTTCATTCAGAACTTTTTCTCAGAGTTGTGCCCAGGGAGAAGTTGATATGGTAGGTGAGGATTCCAGTTCTGTTATGAAATAAGTCATCTCCAGGTAGGTTCAGAATCTGATCAAGCTCTAGAAATTTGAGCCCATTATAGCTCTCTTTTCTGTGGTCTTTCATTAAAAAAAAAAGTTGCCATCAAGTCAATTCTGACTCATAGCGACCCTATAGGATGGAGTAGAGCTACCCCATAGGGTTTCCAAGAAGCAGCTGATGGATTTGAACTGCTAACCTTTTGGTTAGTAGCTAAGTTCTTAACCACTGTGCCACCAGGGTGGCCCAAAGCTGCTGCTATTCATTTCTAAATCACTAACTTCCACAATGAATCTGCTGGTTGCCCCTTGGTGCCAGAAAGACTTAAGATTTTTAACACTTAATGAGAAGTATTTATTCCAGGCATTTATGAACTGCTTCCCTCAGAGGATTCAATACAAGTTAAAGATGGCGTCTTCACTGTTGGGGCCTAGGATTAGGTACTGACTCCTAGTGAGGCCTCCTTTCTCCGTTCAGACTCCTCAGGGATTTTAGTTTACTTGGAGCCCTGGCAGCACAGTGGTTAAGAGCTCGGCTGCTAACCAAAAGGCTGGCAGTTCAAATCCACCAGCCGCACCTTGGAACCACATAATCCAAAGGAAAAGACAAGAAGGAGCAATCCTTATATTGGAGAGACATAAAGCATAAAGGCAATGACAGAGGTAATCAGAAAAAGATCTGCCATACCCTAAGATTGAGATGTATCAAGCTGGTGACAGCTTGTGGTTATCACAAGACAAAGTCAGATTATTTCTTTATCTGGGCTTAATATGTTTTTCCTACTTCATAGTTTTGCAGGTAGTAGGTGCTATTCTCCATTCCCTGCTCTTTCAACCTTATTTAATATCATCTGGTCTCCTGAATTCTTTTCATTTTAAAGGCCATCTTTCCCCAACACCATTTTCTAACATTCCTAACAAATTTTCCACAAGAGGGGCAAAGTATTCACTTTAAACATTAAATAGAAAAAAAAAAAAAAGCTTTAAAAATGAAGAGGTAAAGAATTGTATTAGTTTCCTGTTGCTGCTGTAACGAATTACCACAAACTTGGTGGCTTAAATCAACACAAGTTTATTCTCGTATAATTCTGGAGACCAGAAGTCTGAAATTAGTTTTACTGGATTAAAACCAAGATGTTAGCAGGGCTGCATTCCTTCTGGAGGCTCTATGAGAGAAGCCATTTTCTTGCTTTTTCCAGTTTGTATTCCTTGACTTCCCTTCCTCCATCTTCAAAGTTCATTACTCCAACCTCTGCTTTAATCCTCATGCAGCCTGCTTGCTGACTCTCAGTCCTCCTGCTTCCCTTTTATAAGGACCCTTGTGATTACATTGGATCCTCCTAGATAATGCAGGACAACCCCCACCACTCATCTCAAGATCCTTAATCATATCAGCAAAGTTCCTTTTGCCATATAAGGCAACAATTACAGGTTCCAGGGATTAGGATGTGGGTGTATTTGAGGGTCCTTTATTCAGTACCACAGATATTTTGGACCTCATGGAATTAATGAAATGTACTGTGGGCTTATATTTCTGGAAGGCACATTCCATGCCACCGTTCTGTATTTCCTCAGTCCATTCTTGGACCTTGGTTAGATATGCAAATTAGCTGCCCCTGCTAAAAGTGGCCATTCGTGTCACTATGTTCCAATGTGAATGTTTCACAATTTTTTTCTCTATTTTTGTTTAAAATGTATATGAAATTTGTTTAACATATGCAATTAAGATGATCCTGGCTCATTGAAATTTAACACATCTGAAAATTTCACTTGGGAAAATGCCCATACTTTAACAAAACTGGAGAAGTTTCCTCTCAATTCATGCCCTGAAAAAGTAAAAATGATAGTTTTGTGATGGTAATTTCTAGTGAGATCAGCTTTTGCTGTAATTTACATTTAGCTAGTCCTCAGAGAGAAATTTTTTTTTTGCCAAATTTCAATTTCCTCGGAGTCAATAAAAAAGAGTGTTTTTTTTTTTTTTTTTCCAAGAAAATGGAGACAAAATACTGGGTTTTCACTGAGCAATTGCCCATGAAGAGATCAAATTATATAAAATGGCTGAGGTTTCAGGCATTTTCCCTATTCTCATTTTAATCGCATTTCTTGTTTATTAATTAAAAGTATCAGTAAAAGTGCTGTGTGCTTTTGGAAACTAAAATGTTTATTTCACACCAGATTATAGAGGGATCTAGTGATTTATATAAGTAGTACATTTGTTAAAGTTTGGGATAATCCAATGCAGACAAAGGCATTTAAAATTAAGGCTTAAAAATGACATACACGTTCAAAGTTCTTTTAGAAAAATCTGCTATTTATCACTTTATATACTAAGTGTTTTTGGTTAGAGGACTTGCCAATATCCAAAGTTTAATAAACATTGGTAATCTTGGAAGCTTTTTTAGCTTGATCAAAATTGACTATTGCTATGAGAATCTTAATTTTTGTCATTTTCTTTCCTACCTTTCAATTTCAGGCTTCACAGAGGCAGTATCGGGGGTAGTGTGAGCAAAAAATAGGATCCTGGATGCTGTCCTCAGCTTACCTGACAACGTTAGGCAAGTTGTTCACAACAAACACTATAAAGCCCTCTTACTCCCAAAATCATAATGCCCAAAACAAAACAAAAATCTAAAACTAAATCTGTTGTCATTGAATTGATAATGATTTATAGCAGCCCTGCATGACAGAGTTTGAACCCCTGCTGAGAATTTGCATTTTCACCCCAGATATACTGAATCAGAATCTACATTTTAACAAGATCCCCAGGTGATTCTTACGTGTTTACCTGTAACAAATTTCGAGAACCATTTCTGTACTAGCGGTTCTCAGAATTGGTCCCTAACCAACAGTATTAGCATAGCCTGGGAACTTGTTAGAAATGTAAATTATCAACAGGAGTTTGAATCAGAATAAGCTGGTTTGAAGCCCTCGATACTTTTCCCAGTAGATTTGAACACCTGGGGATAAAGACCCTACATAATTTGCAAAGTCTCTCTATTTAGACTAAATTATCATAGTTTCTTCATTTAATATTTATTTGGTTTCACTTTCTTGTACACTTCTAGGAGTGATTTTTATAGGTTTCATATGGTATTTTGGAAAGAAATACAGCAAGAAAATGCTGTATGATTCAACATTTGGCTGGTATTTGACTTATCAAGTCTTTAATGGATTGATACCAGGGTCTACCCTTTTCAGGTAATAATTTTAGAGATGAAACAACAACAGTAAAATCACCCCAGCTTCAGATGTGAAGCCACAATTTTTATTTCCATCCAGTCGTTAAGAGCTACGGCTGCTAACCAAAAGTTCAGCAGTTCGAATCCAACAGCCACTCCTTGGAAACCCTATGGGGCATTTCTACTGCATCGTATAGGATTGCTATGAGTCAGAATTGACTCGGCAGCAATGGGGTGGGGATCCATAGCCCAGAAAATTGTCTCAACATAACATGAAAACTTTGCAAAAGAGAATATGAGGTTTGAATTTTTATACCAGTATTATCAGTCCTTTGCTGCCTCCACATTACACAGGTCTTGTTGATAGGGTGATTCCTTCTCCTTAATTTCACTGGTTAGGTGAGAAAAAGACTATTGTAAATGTTTTCCTTTAATCTTTCTACTTGATTGGTTATTACAGTGCTAACATAGATTTAGTAATTGATTAATATGTTTAGTCAAAACACGAGACTTTTCTCTCTCGTGGAGTTTCCACTCAAATTCTTCCTTAAGCAAACATTTTTACGTTATTAATTTGAATACTAATACAAGATATAATCTCGGTGAATGTAATTATGGGAGAAAGATGTGCTCAGAGAATGCAAATAATGATAATGAGGCAAGTTACTTAATTTCTGAAATTTGGTTTCTCAAGTATGACAATAGTATGTACCTTCTAAAGTTGCTATGAAGATGAGATAAAATATATTTAAAGATCTTACTAAAGTGCCTGGAACAGTGTTGAGTCCTCAAAATGGTAGTGTTGTTTTTGTTGTTGTTGATAGGTGCCATCGAGTCAGCTCTGACTCATGGTGACCTTATGTATCACAGAATCAAATGTAGTACTAATATAAAAATTTTTCTTATTATACCTCCCTTCTTAGATAAATGAGTAAAATAAATGCTAGGGGGAGGCTGAAATATGCCATCACCTGGCAATTCTTTACAGCCTAATTATGATTTGGTTGCAATAAAATTCCTTGAAGTCAGAAATTTTATAACTACATGTACCATTCCCCTTACTCCTATAATATTCAGGCATTTTCCTCAAGATGCTGGGTACAATGCAGTTAGGATCTCGAATATTCTGGATTCTAAAGAGTTAAATAATGTAATCACTGTCTAATGTTATCTTTTGACCTTTCTCTAAACAGGGCTTCCAATCAGTTTGTTCTTGTTTGACCCCCCTGCTGAGAATTTGCATTTCCACCCAGGTATACTGAACCAGAATCTATATTTTAACAAGATCCCCAGGTGAAGAATCACCTGGGGATCTTATTAAAATGTAGCCACATACATAAAAGTCACCTGGGGAACTTGTTAAAATGTAGATTCTGATTTAGGGTATCTGGTGTGGAAATGCAAATTTTCAGCAGGGGATTGAAATGGGAGCAAACCAGTTGGAAGCCCTGCAACTAAGGAAGCTGCAGGAGCAAGCATGTCACTTTGTCTTTCATGCTTATTTTGTCCCCTTATTTTTCATGGAGTACCTGGAGAAGGGCACTTTCAATTTCAACCACTTATTATTCTTCAGTTATTTCTGAAACATTTATAAGAACATGTTTAAGGAACTGAAACACAGCAAGTGTAACTGAAGAACATGAGTAAGATCATATTAGGACTCTTTTGGCTACAAGTAACAGAAACACAACTCCAACTTTTTTTTTTTTTTAAGGTAATTTATTGGCTCTCTTAACTGGAAAATTCAAAAACTGGGTTTCGAACAGTGAATTCTGATGGTGATTGAAAACTGTGAAGACCACCATTAATACTGGAAAATAATTATAAGCCTGTGAAAGTTTCTACTCAAGCAAGTAGGGTGGTCAAATTTGGAAGCATTTTTTCCGATAAGAAAACAATGCATTTATTCCACAATTTTTTATTATGCACAGGTCTGGATATTGTCTGATCACTCCTCCAGACTGACCTTCCACCTTCTGTACTCAAGTGGGTATTTCAGGAGACTGACCCACAGGAACTGAGCTCCCCTGTTCTCTATCTTCTCGTTTGTACAACCTAACGTGAGGCACTGTTTGAAAACTTAGCTGTCACAGGAGAGAGTCCAGGGTATTTATTCTTGCAGTTCCGTGCTGCTAAGACTGTAGTACTCGACCCAAACTTCAGCTCCTTCAGATGGGCCTCTCCTACAGATGGAGGGATCAGATGGTTCCAGTAAACACTCCCCGTGCCTTTTTAAGTCTTCAGGTGATGGCACCTTTCTGCATCTGCTAGTTCTTGAGTATTTTGCCATCCTTTGTTGGTTTTCCTTAAGCCCGGCCACATCTTCGCAAAAAATGATTTATTACTCCATCTTCAATAACCCGTTATGAGTTTGCTATCTTTTTTGTGCTGATTTTCTGCCTGCTTATAGTAATTTATCTTAGGGCCGGCCCCTGAAAAAGACCTTCAATTGTGTAATTGGGTTGCTCTCATATTGAATGAGTATACTAACCTTCTTGTTGGGGTAGGAAGATGGGACAGTAGTGTACTATGGCATCCAGTGGTATCATGATTATTCAAATTAACACCAAGGAGGCATGGGATGAAATGCTGGTGGAGTGCAAAACATTGGGAGATCAAGTGGCTTTTGCATTTGGTCACCATGGTGATGATGGTGCTTACAGAAATTTTGGCAAGGGGTAATTGCTTCTGCTGGCCTTATAGAGGTTGCAAAAAGTATACCAAGAACTGTGGTATATTGCAAAAATTCTTCCCCTTGTAGTATACAAACCATTGCAACACTTTGAAGTGTTTCCACCATTGTTGCTATTGTTGGTTGCCATCAAGTCAATGCTGACATATAGTGAAAGCAGTATATTCTCTACCCCTTACATCTGGACTTGTGACTTGCTTGACCAATAGAATGCAGTAGACATAACATTATAACAATTCTGACCCTAAGCCTCCAGTGACCCTATGGAAGCAGACTGCCACACCTTTCTCTTGCAGAGCACCTGCTGGGTTTGAACAGCTGAACTTTCGGTTAGCAGCCAAGCACTTAACTAGTGCACTACCAAGGTTCCTTCTTTAGAATCAAGAAGATGCAAAATAATAACACAATAGGATATCATTATTCACTCTAAATATTGTCACAAATTTAAGTCATAAAATATCAAGTTGTTAAATTAAATTCAAATAAAATTATGCAGCCGTATCCTTGCCATGGACTCATGGTGGGCAGAGTGAACACCCTCACCCCTTTATGAAAGTAGGTTACGCTTCAAAAGCATGACCAACCACTTCTCGGGTGACAGTGGTTTTATGGGTTACATGCTCATAATCTTAGATAAAAATTAGCAGTATTGAAGTCCTGCATGTTCTCTCAAGGTTTAGGAAGGTTTTAATCTCTACAAGACTTTAGCCGCCAGAATAATTACTCTGTGGTGGATATCTTAGTACCCAAAACAAGACAAAAATTTCCAAAGATCAATTATGTAGAAAAAGTGAGTAAATTGTTTGAGTTAGAAAGTGTTTGATGAAATATTTTTGCACTTCACTGGTAATGAGAAGACAGTGATGTGAAGTGGGAAAAGCCCTAAATCATGCATAATGTCAACTTTGTTATAATCCTCACATTTACACTTATTAGAATCTCTATAGGTCAAGTCAGATAAATTTATCTTTTGTAAATGGAACGTTTAAAGGATCTCTGAGCTTGCTTCTACCTTTAACATTTCCAATTCTAAAACACTTTTTAATTCTTTTTGAAAGTCCTGTCTTCTCAGTGAAGAGGTCTTCCAAAGCCTCAGGAACTTGGTGAAGTCAATCAGGACTTTAAACACAGTGTTCCAAGTAGGAAATAGAATAAACACACGCTGAGAATCTCAGTGACCTTTGAAACAGTGGCGCCATGCTGCTTGTAAAGTAATATCATATCACAGCACTGTCAAGACCATGAAACAAGACATTTAAACTAAATACCAACAAATGAAAAAGAAAAGAAAGGAAGAGTACTACTCAATAATCTCGTGTACTGCATTCTATCAAGAATCCAGATTGAAAGTTTTAGTCTGTACAAACTTCTCACAGGTAATTTCAACCTAATGTACAGTGGAAGTATAAGTAGCCTATTGGAAAGATTGCAAAAAAGTAAACAATTAGCTCCAGCATTTGAGCAGCTCTCAGTTCTGTTGAGAAACTCTCTCTGGGCTAACAGAGAATAGGCTGCAAATATGAAGATGAGGCAGGGTAGCTGGCGCTGACCTTCATTTGCTACAGAATGTGCCAGTCTCTCCTTCTTGGTGGGATAGTTTGGTCCAGGCAGGTGTGCTGACCATCTGGGATTCCTCAAGGCTGGTCCCAGGTGGGTACTTTCTTCCCCAAAGTTTAAATGCAAGTAGACGGGCTACCAAACTGATCATGATGGCAAAGGGGGCTCAAAATGAGCATTAAGTGCCAATATATAGACAAAAATGGTGCCAGAGGACCATGAATACGGTAACTAGAAATGGATAAAAAAAGGGAATGTGAATAAATTCTGGAGATAAAGGGTCAATGCTGTGACAGAACTTTTAGATACTGCCAGCTTATGTGTGCAGAGCTCTAGGGTAGGGGAGAGGGATAAAGAAATAGATGTCACATCACTTCACTGTCCAGGTTCTGAACAAAGGAGAAATAAATAGTAAATGTGGAGGGCAAATGATAACTTTTACTAAGACAGTGGCTAGATTAGAGGACCTGGTTTTAGGTATGATAGTGAAGTAAGATTGCCAATACTGAACCCTGAATGAAACAGACTTACTCACCCATTTGCAGGCAATGCTGGACTCGGGAAGCTCTCCGTGTGTTGTAGGGGTCTGCCCAGGTAGCACTCGGGTGCCAAGAGGTAGAGGAGAATTTGTCTCTGTAAGCAGGCTTGCTCATAGAATGGCACGAGTAGATGCTAATAATGAAAGCAAAGATATATTTCTTACCATATTGACCTTATTTCTCAAAATATGAAAATTCAAATACCAGGACTTTCAGGCTGGGGAAAAGACACCACTAACCGCCTTGTAGAAATCTTTGACTCATTCAATCTATAAGTTGAACTTTTTATACAGTATCATATAGAGGAAAATCTGTTTGTGTTTTTTTTTTTTAGAGAAAAGTATTGAAGGTGGTTTTACAGATTTTTTTTTCAGGTTTCTTTTTGCTATACTTATGGTTGTGTTATACATGGGGTCACTATGAGCTGGAGTTGACTCAACAGCACCTAACAACAATGAAGAGAAAACTCATAGTAAAACAGAAAAAACATTCTAATCATTTTTTTTTTATTTTGAGATGGGGGAGAAGGACATTTGTGCATAAGCCACTCACTTTGGCTACGTGCATGATGAGTGATGGGCTCTATACCAGCTGTTGTTTACACAAAGGTGAAAAAGACTTGGGCTCTGCCTCTGTATAATCAAGTCAGGCAGACAGACACACAGACAAATGCAATAAACTACTACAGCCGAAATGGCGGGGGATACACAACATGCGATGGGAGCACAAAAGGGTAAAGGGATTGTTTCTTGGTAGTGGTGGGGAGGTGGAAGGGGTGAATGCAAAAGGAGGAATCATGAAACACTCAGAGTGGACATCACTGTTGAGTCTCTCAGTTTTGAAAAACAGCAATTTGGAGAGAAAAATTAAGTGAATGAGTTCTAAAGTCTAAATTTTTGAAACTTTTAAAAAAATTTTGCATAGCACATAAATTCTTTTCTGTCAGAATTTTACTTGATAAATCTTTTGGCACCTGGGTTTACCCTGCTCAGCTTGTAAATAAAAATCATTTATTTTTGCTGTCCATTAAATTAAAAAAAAGAGAAAGCTGAAATGATAGGTATTAAATATTACTGCATGAATGATCACTTTATTTTTTGATATTTTTTTATTGGGCTTTAGATGAAGATTTAGAGGGCAAATTAGTTTCTCATTAAACAATTAGGACACCTGTTGTTTTGTAACATTGGTTGCCAAGCCCACACAATGTGTCAACACTCTCCCCTTCTCAACCTTGGGTTCCCCATTTCCATTCATCCAGCTTTCCTGTCCCCTCCTGCCTTCTCGTCCTCGCCCCTTGGCTGGTGTGCCCATTTAGTCTCATATACATGGTTGAGCTACGTGTATTATTGTTTTTTTATGGGCCTGTGTAATCTTTGGCTGAAGGCTGAACCTGAGGAGTGACTTCAGTACTGAGTTAAAAGAGTGTCCAGGGGCCGTATTCTCACAATTTCTCCAGTCTCTGTCAGAGTGGTAAGTCTGTTTTTTCGTTTGTTTGTGTGTGAGTTAAAATCTTGTTCTAAGTTTTTCTTCAGCTCTGTCCGGGACCCTCTATTGTGATCCCTGTCAGGGCAGTTGGTGGTGGTAGCCAGGCCCCATCTAGTTGTGCTGGTCTCAGTCTGGTGAAACCTGTGGCAGTTGTGGTCCATTAGTCCTTTGGACTAATCGCTCCCTTGTGTCTTTGGTTTTCTTCATCCTCCCTTGCTCCAGACAGGGTGGGACCAGTGGAGTATCTTAGATGGCCACTCACAAGCTTTTAAGACCCCAGACTATACTCACCAAAGTAGGACGTAGAACATTTTTTTATAAACTATGTCATGCCAGTTGAGCTAGATGTCCCCTGAGACCATGGTTCCCAGCCCTCAGCCCAGTAATTTGGTCCCTCAGGGAGTTTGGATGTGTCTATGAAGCTGCCATGACCTTGCCTTGGGTGAGTTGTGCTGACTTCCCCAGTATTGTGCACTGTCTTACCCTTCACCAAAATTATCGTTTATCTACTGTCTAGTTAGCGTTTTTCCCTCCCCGGCCGTCCCCTCCCTCATAACCATCAAAGTTTGTTTCTCTCTGTGTGTAAACCTTTTCATGAGTTATTATAAGTGTGGTCTTATATAGTATTTGTCCTTTTGTAATTGGCTTATTTCACTCAGCATAATGACCTGAGATGTTGAGATGTTTCACAGATTCATCAGTGCTCTTTATTGTTGCTTAGTATTCCATTGCGTGTATGTTCCATAGTTTGTTTATTCATTCATCTGGTGGTGGGCATTTAGGTTGTTTCCATCTTTTTGCTATTATGAATAATGCTGCAATGAACATGGGTGTGCACATGTCTATTGGTGTGATAGCTCTTATTTCTCTAGGGTGTATTTCTAGGAGTGGGATTCCTGGACTGTACGGTACTTCTATTTCTAGCTTTTTAAGAATGTGCCACATCATTTTCCAAAATGGTTGTACCATTTTACATTCCCATCAGCAGTGCATAAGCATTTCAATCTCCCTGCTACCTCTTGAAAATTTGTTATTTTCTGTTTTTTTTTTTTGTTTGTTTGTACCAGTAATGCCAGGGTGAGATGGTATCTAAGTGTAGTTTTGATTTGTATTTCTCTAATGGCTAGTGATCGCTAGCCTTTCCTCATGTGCCTGTAAGCTGCCTGAATGTCTTCTTTGGTGAAGTGTCTGTTCACATCCTTTGCCCATTTTTTAATGGGATTATTTGTCTTTTTGTTGTAGAGGTGTTCAATTTTCCTATACGTTTTAGAGATTAGATCTTTCTCAGATATGTCATAGCAAAAAATTTTACCAGCTTGTAGATTCTCTTTTTTCCTCTTGTGGTGAGCTCTTTCGATGAGCATAAGTGTTTAGTTTTTAGACGATCCCAGTTATCTAGCTTATCTTCTGCTTTTGTGTATTGTTAGTTATGGTTTGAATCCTATTTATGCTTTGTATTAGGGCCTGTCACTTTGACCCTATTGTTTCTTATATGATCTTTATAGTTTTTGATTTTATATTTAGGTCTTAGATCCATTTTGAATTTGTTTTTGTGTAAGATGTGAGGTGTGGGTCCTACTTCATTATTTTTACAGATGGATATCCAGTTTTGCCAGCCCCATTTGTTAAGAAGATTGTCTTTTCCCCATTTAATGGACTTTGGGCCTTTGTCAAATATCAGGTGACCTTTGGTCGATGGGTTTACACCTGGGTTCTTGATTCTGTTCTATTGGTCAATGTGTTCATCGTTGTGTTAGTACCAGGCTGTTTTGACTACCGTAGCTGTGTAGTAGGTTCTGAGGTCAGGTGGCGCAAGGTCTCCTAGTTTATTCTGCTTCAATAGTGCTTTATCTGGGGCCTCTTTCCTTTCCATAGAAAGTTAATGGTAAGTTTTTCCATCTCATTAAAGAAGATCGTTGGTGTCTGAATCAGGATTACATCGTATTTGTAGATTGCTTTGGGTAGAATTGACATTTTCACAATGTTGAGTCTACCTATCCATAAGCATGGTATGTTTTTTTCATTTACGTAGGTCTTTTTTGGTTCTTGCAATAGTTTTTTGTAGTTTTCTTTGGATAGGTCTTTTACATCCCTGGTTAGATTTATTCCTTAAGTAATTTATTTTTTTAGGGGCTATTATAAATGATATTGCTTTCCTGATTTCCTTTTGGTAGTTCTCTTCATTGGTGTATAAGAATCCAACTGATTTTTATATGTTTATCTTGTATCCTGTCACTCTGCTGCATCTTTCTATTAGTTTCAGCAGTTTCCTTGTGGAGTTTTTTGTGTTCTCTATGTATAGTACCATATTATTCACAAATAGGGACAGTTTTACTTCTTCCTTACCAATTTGGATGCCTTTTATTTCTTTTTCTTGCCTTATTGCTCTAGCCAGGACTGCCAATACAATGTTAAATAGGAACAGTGATAAAGGGCATCTTCGTCTTGTTCTTGTTATTAGGGGGAATATTTTTAGCTTCTCTGCCTTGTGTGATGTTGGCTCTTGGTTTTGTATAGATGCCCTTGATTACATTGAGGAATTTCCCTTCTATTCCTATTTTATTGAGCGTTTTTATCAGGAACGAGTGTTGGACTTTACCAAATGCCTTTTCTGAGTCTATTGATACGATCATGTGAATCTTTTCTTTTGCTTTATATATGTTGTGGATTACATTGATTGATTTTATAATGTTGACCCATCCTTGCATATCCAGTATGAATCTCACTTGGTCAGGTTGCATTTTTTTTTTTTTTTATGTGATGCTGAATTCTGTTGGCTAGAATTTTGTTAAGAATTTTTGCATCTATATTCATGAGAGCTATTGGTCTGTAATTTTCTTTTTTTGTGGTGTCTTTGACTGGTTTTGCTATCAGGGTTATGCTGGTTTCATAGAATGAACTTGGAATTTTCCCTTCCTTTTCTATGTTCTGAAATAGATTGAGTAGTACTGGCACAAGCTCTTCCCTGAATGTTTGGTAGAATTCTCCAGTGAAGCTGTCTGGGCCAGGACTTTTTTTTTCTTGGGAGTTTGAAATTACCTTTTCAATCTCTTCTCTTGTTATGGGTCTGTTCAGATTTTCTACTTCAGTTTGTGTTAGTTTAGGTAGGGTGTTTCTAGGAATTTAACCATTTTCTCTAAGTTTCCAATTTTTTTGGAATATAAATTTTCATAGCACTCTGTTATGATCCTTCTTATTTCAATTGGTCTGTTGTGGTTGTGGTGTTCCCCATTTCACTTCTTATTTGGGTTATTTGTGTCCTCTCCTGTTTTTCTTTTGTCAATTTGGTCAGTGGTTTGTTGATCTTGTTGATCCTCTCAGAGAACCAACTTTTGGTTTTGTGATTCTTTCTATTGTTTTTTCTAGTCTCTGTTTCATTTGTTTCTGCTCTGATCTTCATTATTTCCTTTCTTTTGGTGGCTGCGCCCTTCTTTTGCTGTTCACTTTCTATTCGTTCAAGTTGTATAGCTAAGTTTTGATTTTGTCCCTTTCTTCTTTTTTGATGTATGCATCTATTGCTATAAATTGATCTCTGAGCACTGCCTTTGCTATGTCCCAAAGGTTTTGGTATGATAGTTTTCATTCTCGTTTGATTCTAGGAATTTTTTTATTCCATCTTTGATTTCTTCTATTTAACGTTTTTAAGCAAGGTATTATTCTGTTTCCATGTATTTGAGTTTATTTTCCTCGCTCTTCCTGTTATTAATGGTGTTGTGATCAGAGAAGATGGTTTTTATTATTTCAGTGTTTTCGACTTTGTTGAGGATTGCTTTGTGGCCTAAAATGTTGTCTATTCTGGAGAACATTCCATGTGCGTTGGAAAAGAATGTGTACTTTGCAGCTGTCGGGTGGAGTGTTCTATATATGTTTATGATGTCAAGTTGGTTGATTGTGGCCTTTAGATCTTTTGTATCTTTGTTGGGTTTCTTTCTAGATGTTCTGTTCTTTACTGAGAATGGTGTGTTGAAATCTCCCACTATTAAAATGTGAAACTATTCCTCTCTTCAGTGCTGCTAGAGTTTGTTTTATGTATTTTGGAGCCCTCTCATTGGATGCATAGATACTTATTATGGTTATGTCCTCATCGTGGATTGTCTCTTTAATCATTATATTAATGTCCTTCCTTGTCTTTTATTATGCATTTTGTTTTAAAGTCTATTTTATCTGAGATTAGTATTGCCACTCTTGCTCTTTTTTTAGTTGCTGTTCGCTTGATATATTTTTTTCCATCCTTTGATTTTTAATGTATTTATGTCTTTGTTTCTAAGGCGTGTCTCTTGTAGACAGCATGTCGATGGGTCCTGTTTTTTTAATCCATTCTGTCACTGTCTATTTATTTATGAGTGATTTAAGCCATTTATGTTCAGTGTGATTATCAGTAGATATGAGTTTATTACTGTAATTTTGTACTGCTTTTTTTGTGTGATGTTGATGTTTTCTTTGTTCCTCTTACTTTTCTGTGCTGAAATCCTTTTGTGTGTGGATTTTTTTTTCACTTCTTTCATTTTTGTACATTTTGTGTTTACTGAGACATTAAGTTTTCTTCTTATTTTGATGATTAAGTTTGTTAACTTCCTTTGTGGTTACCTGGAAATTTACCCTTATCGTCCCAGGTTTAAACCAGTCTTTTATTTCTTGATGTTGCATTGACTTCCTCTCCATTTAAAAGTTCTGTACCTATACCATTTATTCCCTCTTTAATTATTCTGATGTTGTTGTCATTTATAGACAATGTCTCTGGTTCCCTGTTGTAAATCTTTTAGTTTTGTTTTATCCTTGAGTGTTCATTACCTAGTTTGGTATCTGGCTGATGCTGTCCTGTGTCCTAGATTCAGGTTGTTGTTTGATGTTTGTTCTCTAACTGAAGGATTCCCTTTAATAATTATTGTAAGTTTGGTTTTGTTTTTACATATTCCCTTAATTTCTGTTTATCTGATAATGTCCTAATTTTGCCATCATATTCGAGCAAGAATCTTGCAGGATATATCATTCTTTTTTGGCAATTTTTTTTCTTTAAATGTTTTTTATATATATATATATATATATATATATATATATCATCACATTGTCTTCTTGCCTGCATGGTTTCTGCCAAGTAATCAGAGTTTAGTGTTATTTTTTTTTCCCTTTGTATGTGACTTTTCTTCTTTCTCAAGCTGTTCTCAGGATTCTTTCTTTGTCTTTGGTTTTGATGAGTGTCATTGTGATATGTCTTGATGACTTTCTTTTGGGTTCTTTCCTATATGGGGTTCTTTGAGCTTCTTAGATGGTCAGCTTTTCATCTTTCATGGTATTAGGGAAGTTCTATATCAGCAAATTTTCAGTGATTCTCTCTGTGTTTTCTATTTTCTCCCCCTGTACTGAAACTCCAATCACATGCAAATTTTTGACCTTGATTGTATCCCATATAGTTCTAAGGTTTTCTTCATTCTTTTCTCTGATTTTTCCTCAAATAAAGTCATATCCAAAGATTTGTTTTCAATTTTGCTGATCCTATCTTCCATTTTTTCAAATTTGCTCCTAAAATCTTCTGTTGCACTGTCCATTCTGAAATCTTGTTGTTTACCTTTTGGAGTTCTAATCCTGTTTTTGTATGATTTTTAGTTGATATTTTGTTCTTGTATTATTTTCCTGAATTCTTCCATTGCTTTTTCTGTGTTTTCCCTGATGTTGTCTGTATTTTCTATGATTTTGTCTCTTTTTTCCTTATTTTTGTCTGTGTTTTCCTTCATTTCTTTCATAATCTCTTGGAGAGCCCTGAATATTAGGCTTTTGAATTCCCTGTCAGGTAGTTTTAATGCCTTTACTTCTACTGGAAGGTCATCTGATGTTTTATTTTGGTCTCTTACTGAAGCCATCCTGCTCTATTTTTTTTTTTTTTTATATGTTTTGATATTGTCTGTTGTCTCCAGGACATTCAGGAATTTTTTTGTTTTGTTTTGTTTCTGATTGTAGACTTATTTATTTCATGCTGCTTTTTTGTTTTATTTGGTTATGTCTGGGAAAGGAGGTTGGACATGTTTTGTTGCTTGCTCGCCTGTGGACACGATACTTTTTACCACCTTGTCCAGGTGGGCAGGACTGGTCACTCTGCTATGGCACAGCAGGACAGGTCCAGTAGGGGGGTGCAGGGATGGGTCATGTGTAGCATGAACTGGTGCTGGCAGGGTGGGGCCAGGGGGCAGTGTGAGACAGCATCCAGGGGTCCATGTTTGTGCCACTTGGGAGCATGGCTCTCGGCATACAGTACAGATAGGCAGGAGGGAAGGGAGAGGATGTGATGTGTGGGGTGGGTGCTCTCTCTCCTATTGGGAACTCAGTGAAAGTGCCTTCCCATACTCCCTGTCCACGGTCCTTCGTTACCGTAGTCCAAGATGGTGAATCTGTGCTGCGTTAGCTGGCAGATGTCCTCCACTTAGTAGCTGTCCTCATTCTCTGTTCCTTGTTGGTTTCTTATTCCATTCAGTGCTTGACTGAGTTCTTTATCCCTTCGATTGTTGCTTAGGGTCCCAGGATTGACATTTGTATCTATTTTACTTAGTTTTCAGGGTCTTTGCTTCAGAGGGACAGTAGGGTTCTTCCATCTATAGCATCCTGTTGGCTCCACCATGAATGATCACTTTAGTATTTCCCTTTTTATTATAATATCTTGGGTGTGGGTACTAAGAAAAAAAATGCTTGGATTCTAGCAATTATAATGATCTAAGGACTGAACGATATGTTTCTGAAAGGCAACACATTCCATTATCCTAGCTGAGACCAGAATGACAAGTCTCTGTAAAATCTCTGGACTGACCTGGCAATAAACCCGTATCAGGGCTTTGAACCAGTTAATTCCAGTTTGACCTCCCACTGAGAATTTGCATTTCCATCCCAGATATACTGAATCAGAATCTACATTTTAACAAGATCCACCTCTTTGAAGCCCTGCCTATAATTTAATGAATCTATAGCGAGAACATACTGTTAGGGTTTGCTCCATGGCTTCCCGGGGTATTTTCAATGAAATACAAGGTATCCCCAATTACATAGGATTTTATGGAAATAAATGATGTTGTGACTGAAATATTGAACAATATTTCAAAACACATAAAGTATTTCTGGCAGTATCCACATTGCAAGAATCTTCATCTATAAAGTTTCTTACAAAGGCTCATTCTTGGTAGGAAAATTGAGCCTTACGTTAGTCTGATGAAGCATTTTAAATTTCCTCTGTCAATTGAATGATTCGTTCCATTCAAGTAAGAAGATCCTATGAGTCTTGTTTGCTCTTTGGGTAAGGACATAAACCATAGTTTTGACACAATTGCCCATTTCTAAAGTGTTCAGTTCTAAATATATTCACTTATGTCAATATGGATACTACATTTGAGGCCATGACTGGCAAAAGGATCCATAGTTTTATAAGGGCTCTTCATTGTGATTAATTTCCTTTGACCCAAAATGGTTTATGCCCACCTTTTCCTTCTTGAAATGAGTAACCTACCCAATTGTGTGTTTCTCAGAGACAATGAGAGGTAAATAATTTACCTACTTACTTCTTGAGTTTGATAAAATTCCTGAGACAAGCTCTGGACTTAGCCTCCCTGCCAAAAAAGCACTACGATATTGAGCATGATATTAGAGAAAACCCCAGTGAGGTTATGGGTGACCCACAAAGCCTACTGAGGAAATACTCACTGTACAAAGTCACTGGGCAACAGTTCTAGAAATATAAGCCATTTGTCATATAGTGAAGCATAAGCAGCATCAGGCTGTAGGTGTGAAACTGGTGTCAGAAATGTAGAAACTTCAGAAAGTGCCAATAAAAGTGATATTGTGTTGTTGTCTTATATCAAGTCAATTTTTACTCATGTCAACCCTATGTGTTACATCATAGAACTGCTCCATGGGGTTTCCTTGGCTGTAATCTTTATGGAAGCAGAGCAGCTGGCCTTTTCTTCCATGGTGCCTCTGAGGGGATTAAGAAAGAATTAAGTCATAGGTTTGATTTGGGGCATTCCCTAACAGTCTGATGATGTCAAGCTGCATCGTACCCAAATAAAACACAAGGAAATAGACATGCGATCGGTGTTCGTTGATGATGATGATAAGCCTTGAGGACAGAGCCAGACAAGAGTCTGAGCTAGATGGATGTCCTGGCTCAGGAAAAATTACTACACTATAACCAGTAAAAGCCAGTTATCACCAAGTCTGACTCATAGTGACCCCATGTGAGTCTGAGTAGAACTGTGCTCTCTATGGTTTTCAGTGGCTATTGTTTTTGGCAGTAGATTACCAGGCCTTTCTCCTGAGGCACGTGTGAATGGACTCAACAGCCAACTTCTCATTGAGCGGTCAAACACATTAGTTATTTGCACTATATATAGTCCTAAGGTTAGTACTCAAAGCTCCAGCAATAGAATCTCTGAGTCAGGAGGAATGTCAGCAAGCATTGAAAGACAAAAACCTTTGAAAGACAGTTGTACAATTTTAGGTTTTAGTGAGACTTGTGAGCTGAGAAATTTGATGTCACAGGACTAGATTGTATATTTCTCAGTAGAATGTAAACTGGAGGAGGGCAGGGACTTCGTTATTCACTGCTGTATCTTCAGTTCCTAGAACATAGCAGGTACTCAATAAAGAGCAGTTGAATGAATACCACCTTGATGGAACTGGCCAGACATCTGCAATGGAAAACAAGGGCAGAGAGTAAAACAGTGCACACAAAAGACACAGAGCTGGTGTTATTCCCTAAACAGAAACAGTTGCAGAAGCCTTCACTATGCCTCCTCCAAAATTTCAGAGTAAGCAATTCTCTAGACTGCTAGATAGATGTCCAAGGGGACAATTTGGTTGTCTTTGTAAAGGCTAGAGGAAGAAAATGCTCTTGATCAAAAGACAGCTCATTCCTGGTGAATATCATGGACTTTCTCATGATTCCAAGGAAACGTCCACTGAGTGATCATGACCCAACACTGAAAACAAACTTGGAAACAATGCAGAAGGTCCAATGAGCGTTAGCATGTCTGTGTGTGTGTGTGCGTATTTGTACAACATCTCATAATTCTCAGATTGCTCACTGTAAAACAAACTCAGATTACAGGTAAAATCCATATGATATATATACATGATGTACAGAAATTCTGTGGCTGTCATTTGGAAGCATAGGAGAGTGGAGATGAGGAGGCTAGACTGTAACCGAGAGTAGTCACAGGTGTTTTAGTCAGTAGGCCTGCATGGACCCCTAATATAGAATGTTAAGTATATAGTAATATAGTAAGAACATTAATGATTTTTTACCTTGGTCTTCATTCTACATGAAGGATACAGAAAGTAAGAGAAGTTAAAACACTGCTCAGGGCTTCCAGTCATTACAACCAAAAGCGAGACCCAGATTTCTCGAATCTAAGTATATTGTTTTATTCACTCATTAAGTTAAAAGAAAATACTTCAATGATTAAAAGGATTCTTTGCAGTGCATTTTTTCTAATAGACATGTGTAAAATCTAAAGTGTGGCTTATTGACTAAGTTAAAAGCAAGTTTGATGTTAATTGTACGGAAAAACTGAGAAATTATAAAGAATATACAGTTTGATTTTGATATTCAAAGATACAAATGAACACATTTTCCTTTCCAAGAACAGGAACCACGCATAAATCACAAACAAATTAAAGCTTGTTCTCTCCAAAAAGCATTTGTGTCTATAGCTATTTGACTGTTGTAGGTCAGAGTAATTACGCAGGAGAAAAAATATTGGATGATACCGGGACTGACACTTCATCCCTATTCCCACAATAAGTATTTGGCTTCATTTCCTAAAGGCTTAGATGAGGAGTTAATTTCTTTTTGTTCTGACTATAAATGAGACTGTCGTTTGCTTCTGCTTAACTCTGATTAAAAGTTATAACCACTTAAGTATGACTATTTAATCTAAGTTTGATCAAAATCACCTGTCACTACCAACAATACAATTTAAAATGTGTGTTATATGATATAGAGAATTCTCTGTGGGTACAAACAAGAGAATAAGTCCTACATTGCACCTGTTTAAGAGCACACACATTCTTTCACAGAATGGACCAGTTCCGCTTTTGATGATCAAGGGGCTTTTAGTTCAAAGGCCAGGAGGTACAATCCTTTCACATCATGCAACAAAGAAAGCTGGATCCATGGGCCCTGCACAAAGAAGGGTCAGTTGTCACAGCAACAACTGGATGAGAGCCTACCTCCCAAAGACATCAGACATTGTAACTACTGAATGGAGACTACAAACATGTATATTTAAAGTAAATTAAAGACACATGGTAAGAATTTAAAACTAGAGAAAAGAAAATAAATTACAGAAATTAAAAATATGTAATATTAAACCACGAATAGATACAGCTGAAGTAAGAGATATTAAATTGGAAGATAGATGTTAAATTACTCATATGTAGAAACTATAAAAAATAAAATAATATAAAATGTGCATTGAAAAGCCCATTAGAAGTTAGTATAAGTTCCAGAAGAAATAAAAGAAGAAAATGTGGAGAAAATGGCTGAGAGTTTCCAGACTTTATCAAAGACATGAACACTCATAGTCAGTTTCAGAAAGCAAAATAGGTTATCAACAGAATAAACTATAACAAACCCACACTATAGTGAAAGATCACATTTTATCAATACTACAGAATGCCAAGGAAAAGGGCCTTATAATCAACCAGAATCACATTGCTTAGAGAAAATAACAGTCAACCTAGAATCCTAGATTGACCTAAATTATTATTTAATTTTATGATAGCATAATAACAGCATTTTAAGAAAAAAGTAAGAAATTTTAACATAGATCTTCATTAAAAGAAATTCTAGAAGATATATTTCAGCAAAATATAAAAATAGTGCCTATAAATAAGCTTCAATAAAAAATGACCATATAAAATAATAACAGTAATAACTACTAATTTGGGGTACAAAAAAAAGTTTTAAAAGGTCAAGTCCTAACTTCTGGTAATGATAAGGAGAAAAGTGGTCACACTAACTCTTGACATATATAACAATTACAAAAATTTTATAATTAAAAAATTTTTAAAGACATTGGAAAATGTCCAAAAGCAGATAGAATATAAAGGAGAATTTAATCTTAAAAAACTGCACCTAGGAGAGATAATGAGTTTGCAGATTACTCATCCATAGCAATTGCTCAACTCAAGTGGCTTTGGCTGTGGAAAATGGCAGGAGAAATAAAACACAATCATACCAGGTAAAAGTGCTGGAAATCAGAGTTCAGATCTGAGAAACCAGCTGGAAATATAAATGGGACACATGGCAGCATAAGAACCAAAGTAAAAGTGAGATCCAAACTCAGATCATAAATCATCCAAATGCATGTTTGAGAGCAATACCAGGGTACACAGAGGAAGGACTTAGGCCACAGAGAAATCGATTCTTGAAAATAGAGCAATATGGAACCAGATCTGTGATTTGATACCTTTCTTAACTAAATTCATTTCCCAATTTTGCCCAACTCAGGTACCAGAACGTTTGAAATGTCAGAGTACACAGCCAAAGCTGGAAGACCAGCTAGAGATCAGGGGAATGCCCACAAGAAAGGAAACCACAGAGAGGGGAAGTGTCATCCCTGCTCAGTCTTTTCTGACTGCCAAATTTCACAGGCACGGAGGAGTTTCCCAATGCCAGGCCACAAAGCAGAGTGAGACAGCATAAGAACAAAGCAGAGACATAAACAGCTACGCAAAGGACAAGAAGGAGACTCTATTTGCAGTTTGAATTTAGGAAACTTAACTATCTACTAAAAAAAAATATATATATATATATATGTAATCCTCAGAAAAAACATGACAGAACCCAAAGTTTCTAAAAAGTATTATCAAGATATCCTCTTTTCAAACAAAACTTATTATAGGTGCAAAAACACACACACAACAAATGTGATCCATAACAGGAAAAATGCACTCAATAGAAACTGACAGTGAATGAGTCCAGATGTTAGCTGTATTAAACAAAGACTTCCAAGAAGCTATTACAAATATGTTCAAAGAATTAAAGAAAAATGCATTTAAAGAATTGAAAGAAAATATGGGTTCGATGAATGAACAGAAAATCTATCACAACAGAAATTAAAACCGTATTTTAGAAAACAGAAATTCTAGAGATAAAAGTAAGTTTACTGAAATTAAAAAAATAAGTAGATAGTAACAGGAGGTAGGAAATAGGAAAGAATCAGTGAATTTGAAAATAGTCAATATATATTACCCAATTCAAAGGATAAAAAGAGACAAGGTTGGGGAAAAAAAAAAAAAAAAGAATGGAAACTCAGACATCTATTGGACGGAATGAAGATGTTTGGCTTATATATAATTTGGAATCTCAGAAGAAAGGAAGGAAATAATGGAACAGAAAAAAAATTGAAGGTATAATCGCGGAAAACTTCCTAAGTTGTTCGAAAACACTAATTTTCAGACTAAGAACCTCAACAAGCTCCAAGGAAGATAAAAACAAAACAAAATCTCTTCTAGACATATCACACTCAATTGCTGAAAGCCAAAAATAAAGAGAAAATCTTGAAAGCAGCCAGAGAAAATTACATACAGAAAAACAACGATTAGGTAAGAGCTGACTTCTCATCAGAAACTCTGCAAGCCAGAAGTCATTGAAATGACATATTCATGGGACTGAAGGAAAAATGTGTCAACTAAGAATTCTATATCCAGTGAACTAACCTTCAAAGATGAAAGTGAAATGAATAAAATTTCATATAAACAAAAACTGAATTTATAGTCTGCAGAATTGCACTATCAACATCCATGGTAGCAGCAGTCAAGAAATTGAAAGACACATTGCATTAGGCAAATCTGCTGCAGAAGACCTCTTCAAAATGTTGAAAAGCAAAGATATTACCTTGAAGACTAAGATGCGCCTGGCCCAAGTCATGGTGTATTCAGTTGCTTCACATGCATGCAAAACCTGGACAATGAATAAGGAAGACTGAAGAAGAATTGTCTCTTTAGAGTTGTGGTGTTGGAGAAGAAAATTGACTATACCATGGACTTCCAAAAGAACAGACAAATCTGTCTTGGAAGAGCACAACCAGAATGCTCCTTAGAAGCAAGATTGCAAGACTATATCTCACATACTTTGGACATGTTGTTAGGAAGGATCAGTCCCTGGAGAAGGACATCATGCTTGGTAAACTAGAGGGTCAGTGAAAAAGAGGAAGACTCTCAACAAGATGGATTGACACAGTGGCTGCAACAATGGGCTCAAGCATAGCAACGATTGTGAGGATGGTACAGGACTTGGCAGTGTATTCTGTTGTAGACAGGGTTGCTGTGAGTTGGAACCGACTCAACAGCACCTAACAACACAACAACAAAAACAGGCTTGCACTATAAGAAATTGTAAAGGGAAAATAGAGGGCAAACTTGAGTCTACATAAAGAAATAAAACCAAAACCAAAAACCAAACCCAGTGCCATCGAGTTGATTCCAACTCATAGCGACCCTGTAGGACAGAGTAGAACTGACCCATAGAGTTTCCAAGAAGCGCCTGGCCGATTCGAACTGCTGACCCTTTGGTTAGCAGCCATAGCATTTAACCACTACGCCACCAGGGTTTCCATAAAGAAATAAAGACCACAAAAATGGTAAACGTACAAATATATATCAGTACGGATATAGACTATCTCAATGACACTAATAACAACATTAAACTAATTGCCTTTTATATAGCACTACACCCAACAACTGAAGATGTATATTCAAGTGTTCATAAATTATACATGAAGGTAAACCATATGCTGGTTCATATAATAAGTCTTAAATATATATGAAAAGATTTAAATTTTACAACATATGTCCTTTGAACAAAATGTAATTAAATTACAAATCAACCCAAATAATACATCTAGAAAAGCTCCAGATACCTGGAAATTAAGCAATCTACATATAAATAACTCATATGTCCAAGAAGAACTCACAAAGAAAATTACAAACTATTTTGAGTCGATGATAATAAAAACACATGTCAACATTTTGGGAATGCAGCTAAAGCAGTACTTATAATTTGTATATAACGTAAAATTACAGTGATTAACAAAAGAATGATAAGTAAAACAGAAGCAAAAAAGAAAAATATTTTTATGGGATTATTTTAGCATAGAGAAAAATACTGAGACATATCTTTTCAATTATTAACATACTTTACCTAAATTGGAGAAAGACAGAAATTAGAATGATAAGGAAGAAAGAAAAAGAAGAAAAATTGTCTATGATATGATCCAGTTGTATGAGTGAATGTACAAGAGATACATTAAAAGATACACAAAATGCTAATGGTGGTTATTTGTTGATGATAAGATTTCAGGAGATGTTAACTTTCTTATATTTTTATATATAATTTGAATACTTTAAAAAAAATTTGAATACTTTAGCGATGGGTAATTTAATTCCAAAAAAAAAAAGAAGCTGTTTTACTCTAAAGAAAAAATATATAAACAAATATTTATTTAAAAATAATATATAATAAAGCATACACAAATGAAGTTACTGTGACCTCGCAAATAATAAAAAAAGATTGCAGGAGGTACTTGAGTGATGGGGTAGGGAGAGAGATCTTATAAATTAATAAGAACAAAATCAAAGACCCAGAGAGAAAAAAAACTGGTAAAGGATATGAACAAACAATTTGCAGAAAACATAACTGCAAAGCAAATAAGCATAGGGAAACATGCTGGTACACAAGAAATGCAAAACAAAACACAATAACAAAATGTAAAATCTGATGATACCAAGTATTGGCATGAGTGTGGAATAATGAGAACTCTCTTAGGCATGACTTGAGACTCTCAGGGATGGCTTACCCAATAAGAAGATAGGCATGGGCTTAATTGTGCTTACTCACTGGCCTGTAGTGCACAATTTCTCCTGATGATCTAGCATTTTCACTGGTAGAGACTTCCTTGCACATGTGTGCAAGGAGACACGTACCGGCACGGTCATCACACCTTGTTTGTAATACAGACTAATTGTAAACAATCTAAACGGCCTTCAACTGAAAGATGGATAGGTAAATTGCACTATACTCATCTATTCTATATAAGAGCTGTATTTACATGTATGAATCTCACAAAATTTAAATTGAGTCAAGAAAAAAAACAAATTGTTGGCGGAAACACTGAGTATGAAACCACTTACTACAAAACAGGCTGAACAACGAGTTTTATGGATTTCTTAAACATGTATTCAAAGAGTAAAAACTTTAATGGAAGATAAATGCTAAATTCTATAGAGTGGTTGAGGAGGGATAAATAGGAATGAGATCAGGACGGTACAAGTAGAGATTTACAGAAATGTTTTACTTAAAAAAATAAAATAAAAAGAACCAAGAAAATATGACAAAATGTTATGATTTGACAAACTCAAGGGAAAGATAGATGAGATTGGATAAATAAGGAGACAGAGTGGCAAACGGACTCAAATTTATTCTAATTAAAAAAATTCAAATATTGGGAAAATGTATTTTTCAAACTTTTTGCTTGTAATGTTTAAAATAGAAATATGTCTAAAGTCACCTGGCATGTATTGATTGATAAAGCCTCATTCTATTTTACTGACTGAGGATAATCTATTATTACTATACTGCCAAAATTCTCTTAGGGGTAATTTGTTTGATCATAATTTAAAAAGGAGCAGAACTCTAAGACTGGATCTATACCTAAGAAACGATCAGACCAAGGCGAGGTTGAATCAGTCATTCCCACTCTCTTCAAGATCAATTCCGATCAGTACACTATTGATTAGACCGCAAGGCCAGGTATGGATTGTGAAGCCGGAGGAAATGATTGGCTCAACCTGCTTGCACAGCCAGTATAGAACAGGCCAGGTGGAAGGAAGTGAAACACCAAAAACGTTCCAATGTGTCAGATGAATTAAATAAATTTAGAGTCTTACCCTTTGCTTTTCTTTGGTCTTTATCCTCTACTTTACTCCTTGAAAAAGCCTTGCTTTAAAATCTACCTTTTGAGACTAGAAATGACTACATTTTTTTGTGAAGTTTTCCTGTATCCATTTTCCAAAGAGCAGATATCTGATCTATTTTGACAATACAATAGGGAATATATAACTTCCCCTGTTTTGAATTGAGTTCTTGAGCAGTATAGGGGATTAAGTGCTCAGCTACTAACTGGAAGTTTGGGGGGTCAATTTCACCCAGAGACACCTGGGAAGAAAGGCCTGGCAATCTACTTCTGAAACGTCAGTCACTGAAAACCCTATGGAGCACAGTTTTACTCTGAAACATACGGGATCACCATGAGTCAAAATCAACTCAATGGCAACTGGCTTTTGTTGTGTGTGTGTGTGTGTGTGTATGTGTGTGTGTGTGTGTGTGCTGAATTAAGAATCCTTCTCAGAGAAGGAGAATTTGGTAGAGTCATATTTGTGAGTGAGAAGGCTCAAGAATATATTGAAAATGTATAACAAATCATAATATTAGTATAAAATATTCATCTTCCTGAAATGTAAAACCTTTTTTATAATGAATGGGTGTCATTAAATACTCTGTGGCACATGAAAATGTCAATTTATTCCCATATAATTATGATTCATTATTAGAATTGGAATGTATCAACAGTGTGATGTGATATGAAAATAGAGGAGACAGTGTGCTTTAATGGGCATTTAAATATGCAGTAGGTAAAGATATTATTCAGGTTTCTTTATTATCTTCTTAAACCAGTTCCTACATTGACACATGGAATTATGATCGGTGGTCAGCTAAGGAGAGTGAAATACATAATGTGTGTCTGAATGTCCATCAAATAGCTCTAATATTCTGCTTCAAGTAATGTCATTGACTCATATAGTAGAGTTATACATAGTATCTGCTGCTAGATATAAAGTGTAGCAAGCAGCCTTCTGAATAAGGAAGGGCACACTCCTGTATCAAAATATTTTTTCCCAAATTAGGGGAAAGAGGCAGACGATCCCTATAGAACTCTCAGCGTGGAAGCCACTGCAGAGCAATGTGGGAAAGGTAACCTGATGATGCCTGTTAAGGGAAAAGACGTAGATGATATTATTCATGGATACCACCTGCTGGTAGACATGCAGAGTTGCTTCTCAGAGAGGGGCATGGAGGGGAAACATACAAAGAAATAGAAAAAGTATTCAGAGTATACTGAAAAGAGGAACCTGATATTTAGAAAAGGGTGCGTGAAACTGAGTAGGATTTATAGCAAGCTGGTAACAAGATCTCATTCCCACAAGAATTTTTCTAACCAATTTCTGAGTTTTCAATTTGAAACGTCTGTAGTAGAAGTAGTAGTAGCAGTAACATGCAGCAACTGGTACAAGCTTGTAACTTTTTAACCACTAATAACTTCATATAATCGTACTTTCCAAGCTGTTAACTCTTATGTCTAAAACAGTGGTTTTCAAAGGGTGCGATTTTCTTCCTCACGGGGAAATTTGGCAATGTCTGGAGATATTTTTGTTTGTCGCTACTTGGGGATTGTGGGGTTACTGACATCTAGTGGGTAGAGGCCAGGGATGCTGCTAAACATCCTTTAACGCACAGTAAAACACCCCATGACAAAGTATTTGTCCAGCTCCAAATGACAATTGTGTCAAGTTATGAAGTCCTGACCTAGTGCAACATATTTAAAGTTTGGTTTTTTTTTTTTTTAATATTAAGATTAAACCATGGAACTTCCTTCTTTCGGAATTTTTTTTAAAATTTAATTTAATGAGCACTTTATGTAATGCTCATCATGTGTCCAGCACTTTTCTTAGAGCTTTACAAACATTAGCTTACCTTGTTTAATCCTTGTAACAACCCTATGAGGTACATATTGTTAATAGTCCCATTGTACAGATGGGAAAGCAGGAACACAGAGGTTAAGTAGCTTGCCCAAGATGTCACAACTAGCAAGTGGAGGAGCCATGATTTGAATTCAGGGAGTTTGGGTCCATTCCTTAAACTATGAGATTATGCTGATGGCCCTCTTGTGAACATATTCTTTAAGGAGCTATCCAAAAGTAAAAAGTAGGATTGTCATTTCCATGTTTTCCCACCCAACTTGTGATCTCTCTTAGAATTTGACAAAGACAGTGTATTGTCAATCACTACACCCTTTTATCTCTCTGTTTCAAGGGGGTAAGTTGATGTGGGGGAAAAAAAAACTCTAGATTTTGTAATTCAAAATATCTAGATTCGAACTCCATCTCTACCCCTTAACTCTGTGGCCTTCACCAAATTTCTACATCTGTTTCCTTCTTGTAAAAGAGAATTATTAATACGTGCAGACTTGTTGAGGTAAGATAGGTGATGTGCATAGCACATGGAAGGCATTATAAGTGGTGGCTGTTGTCATTATTATCCTGTTTAATAGACTAGAATTTCTTACCAAATACCCAACTGATTCCACATTCCTTCTTCCTTGTACTTTTCTACATCTCTGCCTACTCAAGTCCAGATACCTAGCTCTAGAAAGATCCTGGTCCCTCCCATCTTGCCCCATAAATGCAGTTAATTCTTCCATTTCCCTGGCTTTTTAATAAGTTACTAAAACAAGGCATGCAGAAAGACCTCTTGTGGTTGTGGTTTGAATTTCTTCAAAAAGCATTTCTTTATTCACTTGGTTGCTAAATTGAGTCTTTTAGCCAGTTCAGGTATAAATTAATGTCTCTATTATTATTTCTTTATCTGAAGCAAAGTAACTTCCTGGTCTCAGACAGAAAATTACCTTGTAAATGCTTCACTTTATTTTTTTACAATGTCAAATTCGACTCATTGCATTTCCAGTAATAGAAGACCAACTCAAGCTCTATTTGGCAAGGAAGTAAATTAATTCACAGCACTGTGAAGTATGGAAAAGTAGCTTGGCTAACTCCTGGGGCTTCATGCATGGCTAGACGGAAGATACTGACTCCCTGGCCATCCCTTAGAAACTTCTGTTTCCAGTAGCTTTTTCTTTGGCTTCTTCAGAGTGGACAAGATGGTCAATGGCTACTCTCATACTCTACCCTTATGGTATACTGGCTTTTTCTTTTTTAAGAGACTTTCCTAACACATGTGGTTGAAAACCCCCAAAAGGATTTGGCTAGCCTGAATGGGTCTGATGCTCAGCACTGAACAATCAGAATGGCCAAGAAGATAATTTGCTTTATCTCCCCTGGCCTGTACCATGTTCCTTGCCCTTCCATGGCCAGGAAAAGTAGGGTTATTTCCACTGGAGTTTCCAACAGGAAAACCAAGTTCCATCACTTGAAGTGATTTCAGACATGTGCTGTCCATCACAGTCACGGAAGAGTTCAAGTTGGCTTACAGGGAAACACATTTTATTTGGTTCTATATTTGCATGCACCAGACCCCCAATGGCATTTTTAATGCTCTCATTCTTTTTTTTATCTTGAGAATTTATCTGGACCCAAATGATTAAGTGTTATAGAAGTACTTGAAGGACCATCTCTCACAAAAGTATATTCAACTACTAGGACAGGATTAGCACCTATGAGAGGGACAGGAATGGATGGAAATTCAATTGCAGATGAGGGAAGCCCAGTCAGGCACAGCCCAGTATTTGGAAAATATGGTGAAATTCGTGTCCAGATAGCAGTTACCATGTGAGAAGTGCAACAAAAGAGTCAGGCAAACTAAAATATGTGGGTTAGCATGATCAGTAGTAAGGCCAAACAAATCCAGACACCTATCCCACCTCTTTCTTATAGCCAGGAATTTACAGTGGCTAAAGAAAGTTTTTTTTTTTTTTTTTTAGAGTAATAGAAGACCCATAGCAGAGATATGAAGGTTGTAAAAAGGGCCTTTTGTAATATAACCCAGGGTGGACTAGGAGGCATTCTTTTAAAACAAAAATGTACAAGGGAACAGCTTCTTGAGGGAGGTTTTCCTCTTTTTTTTTTTTTTTCTTCTCACTGCTGTATCACCAGCATTTTTTATAGAGTAACATATTTTCTTTTCTTTCTTTTAACATATTAAGGTCAATAAATATTTGTTCAGTTAATAAAGGAATAAATAGCCGAACATTATTTGCAATAGTAAAGAAGTGCTGGTCTTTCAGATTCTCCACTCTGAGACAATGCCATCATTGGGCTTCTGTTCCTCCCCCTCTACTTTCAAGATCTGAAAACATACTCTCACATTCCTATCCCCCATCCAATGGCAGAATTAGAAGTGATTGAGAATGACTAACAATCCAGACTGGAAGCTAGAATTTTCAGGAGGAGCCAAAAAGTTAATGAACACAGAGCAGATCTGGGGGCTGGCAGACAGAAAGAGTGACAGTGAGAGTATAGAACTAAGAATCCAAGCCAGAGGACAAAACTATGGGGATACATAGAATGAGTGAAGAAAGCCAGTTTTGAAGATCCATTACCCTTTGGGCTCTCTATGAGTTAGAATATGACATTTGAACCTGAAGTAGAACATTACTTGGACATTCCTTAGGAACCCTTGCATGCACTCAGCTGACAGTAAGATTGTTTTGTGATGGATCTGATCACCTCTGCCTTCCATAATTAGGGGGCAGAGATTTAGGGACACACACTCATTTGGAAAAAGTTTATTGAAAACTTGTTACATGCTAAGCTCTATAGTATATAACACTAAAAAATAGGAATACACAATTAGTATAATATATAGTGACTGGTTCTGTAATTGTAGAATGAACAAAATTTTGTGGAAACAGAAAAAGGAAGGATGAGACAGCAGCTAGAAGGGACATAACTGTAGAGCCTGGAGAAAAGGAGGTCCCTGGGTGGTACAAAAGGTTTATGCTTAACTTACTAACCAGATAAAAAGCCCTGGTGAAACAGTGGGTAAAGCGCTTGGCTGCTAACTGAAAGGTCGTTTGTTTGAACCCACCAGCCAATTCATGGCGAAAAAAGACCTGATGATCTGCTCTCATAAAGATTACAGCCTAAAAAATACTATGGGGCAGCTCTGATCTGTCCTATAGGGTTACTATGAGTCAGAATCAACTAAATGGCACACAACAACAACAACACTAACCAAAAAGTTTGACAGTTCAAACCCATCCAGTGACATCATGGAAGAAAAGACTGCTTCTGTAAAGGTGACAGCCAAGAAAACCCTACAGTGCTCTCTTCTACTCTGTAACACACGGAGTCACCGAGAGTCACAATCAACTCAGTTTTGGTTTGGTTTTCTGGAAGAAGAGAGAAGGTCAATGGAAAGTTAGATACACAGGCCCTGTCTTTCAAGAGCTGAGAAACTGGGAAGACTTTAAATATAAGCATTCAAGTAAATGAAAATAATATAAGACCTTGTTATGAACTATGTTTAAAATCTAAGAAAAAACAGTAGGACAGGTGCTAGAACTAAGGAACCAGGGTCAAATTAAAACAAACTAACAAAGAAACTCATTGCTGTTGAGCTGATTCCAACTCATAGTGACCCTACACAAAACAGAACAAAACACTGTCTGGCACTGCACCATCCTCATAACCCTTGCTATGTTTGAGCCCATTGTTGCAGCCACTGTGTCAATCCATCTCATCTAGGCTCTTCCTTCTTTTTTTGCTGACCCTCTACTTTACTAGGCATGATGTCCTTCAGGGACTGTTAACATGTTCAAAATACATGAGACGAAGTCTTGCCATCCTTGGTTCCAAGGAGCTACTGGCTGCACTTCTTCCAAGACAGATTTGTTCATTCTTCTGGCACCATCTAGGGACTGACAATAATATTGACTTGACCTTTCATGCCCCAGGCATTGATCTGTATTCCCTGAAATCTCTTCCCTGGTAAGATGGGACAGGTCGCAGGGCCTGAAGGTGGAGAATAGACCCATAGGTGGAGATGATACCAGAAGCAGGAGGAATAATGTAGTGAAGACAGGTACTAACTAAGCAGTTTACTAAGATCGTTGATGTCCGGTGCTGTCCAATCAGTTCCAACTCACAGTGATCTATGTACAACAGAACAAAAGACTACTCAGTCCTGCACCATCCTCATAATCATTGTTATGCTTGACCCCTTTGTTGCAGCCACCACCATACCAATCCACCTCACTGAGGCTCTTCTTTTTCACTGACCCTCTACCAAGGATGAAGATGTCCTTCTCCAGGGACTGGTCCCTCCTGATAACATATCCAAAGTACTTTAGATGGAGTTTAGCCATCCTTGCTTCTAAAGAGCATTCTGACTGTATTTCTTCCAAGACAGATTTGTTCGTTCTTTTGTCCATAGTATTGCAACTCAAGACTTGAGTCTTTTTCTTTCAGCTTGAGAAATGCTGAGCCTGTTCTTCCCTTTTGGTTTTCTAACTTCAGGTCTTTGCACATATCATTTTAATACTTTATCTTCTCGAGCTGCCTTTTGAAATCTTCTTTTCAGCTCTTTTACTTCATCATTTCTTCCTTTTGCTTTAGCTACTCTATGTTCAAGAACAAGTTTCAGAGTTTCTTCTGACATTAATTTTGGTCTTTTCTTTCTTTTCTGTCTTTTATTGACCTCTTGCTGTCTTCATTCATGACGTCCTTGATGTCATCCCATAACTCATTAGTCTGGTCTTTGGTCATTCGTGTTTGATGCATCAAATCTATTCTTGAGTCTCTAAATTCAGGTGGGGTATATTCAAGTTCTTATTTTGGCTCTCATGGACTTCTAATTTTCTTCAACTTCGACTTGAACGTACATATGAGCAATTGATGGTCTGTTCCACAGTCAGTCTGATAATATTGAGGTTTTCCATCATTTCTTTCCATGGATGTAGTCTATTTGATTCCTGTGCCCTTCACTGGGTGAAGTCCAGGTGTATGGTGATCGTTTATGTTGTTGAAGAAGGCCATATTTTCCAACTACTGATTCTTCTTCTTTGTTTCCAGCTTTTGCATTTCAATCACCAATAATTATCAACGCATTCTGATCACATGTTTGATCAATTTCAGACTGCAGAAGTTGGTAAAAATCTTTAGTTTTCTCATCTTTGGCATTAGTGATTCGTGTGTAAATTTAAATCATAGTCGTAATTACAGGTGTCCCTTATAGGCATATGGATATCATCCTACAACTGACAGCATTGTATTTCAGGATAGATCTTGAAATGCTCCTTTTGATGATGAATGTGACACTGTTCCTCTTCAATTTGTCATTTTCAGCATAGTATATGATTGATTCAAAATGGCCAATACCAGTCCATTTCCACTCACTAATGCCTAGGATATTGATCTTTATGCAGTCCATTTCATTTTTGACAACTTCCAATTTTCCTACACTCATATTTTGTACATTCCATGTTCCTAATATTAATGGATTGGAGGAAGACTCATTAACAACCTACGTTATGCAGATGACACAACCTTGCTTGCTGAAAGTGAAGAGGACTTGAAGCACTTACTAATGAAGTTCAAAGACCACAGCCTTCAGTATGGATTGCACCTCAACATAAAGAAAACAAAAATCCTCACAACTGGACCTATGAGCAACATCATGATAAACAGAGAAAAGATTGAAGTTGTCAAGGATTTCATTTTACTTGGATCCACAATCAACAGCCTTGGAACCAGCGGTCAAGAAATCAAAAGACTCATTGCATTGGGCAAATCTGCTGCAAAGGACCTCTTTAAAGTGTTAAAGAGCAAAGATGTCACCTTGTAGACTAAGGTGCACCTGACCCAAGCCATGATATTTTCTATCACATCATACACATGTGAAAGCTGGACAATGAATAAGGAAGACCGAAGAAGAACTGATGCCTTTGAATTGTGGTGTTGGCAAAGAATATTGGATATATCACGGACTGCCAGAAGAACGAATAAATCTGTCTTGGAAGAAGTACAACCAGAATGCTCCTTAGAAGCAAGGATGGCGAGACTGCATCTTACATACTTTGGACACGTTGTCAGGAGGGATCTGTCTCTGGAGAAGGACATCATGCTTGGCAAAGTACAGGGTCAGCGGAAAAGAGGAAGACCCTCAACAAGGTGGATCGACACAGTGGCTGCAACAATGAGCTCAAGCATACAATGATTGTAAGGATGGCTCATGACCGGGCAGTGTTTCGTTCTGTTGTGCATAGGGTTGCTATGAGTCGGAACCGATTCGATGGCACCTAACAACAACAATATTAATGGATGTTTGCAGCTGTTTCTTCTCATTTTGAGCCTTGCCACCTCAGCAAATGAAAGTAACAAAAGCTTTACTCCATCCACATCATTTTGCCAATTATTAAGACTAAAGAGTGAATATTTATTCATTTGTGTTCTTCTTGACCTTCTATATATGAAATATCAATGACTTACATATTAGCTTTCATGATCACAGGGATGAAACTACTCAGATCCTTTATCAAATTCTTATTTTCCTGACAGCATCACTTCTAAAGTGTTTTAATGGAAATAACACAAATGATAGAGAACACATCTGTACCTGTTACTGGTTCTGATGACTCTCCTTAGACATGAGAATTTGTATTTCAGTTTATTATTTACCTGTATTTGCGTTATCATTAAAATGTTACTCCCAAACAGTTTAGTAAAATAGATATTACAAAAATATGTACTCTGTTTATCAAGCAGCTTTAGGTACTGCTAAAACTCTGCTATATGTCGCCAAGAAAACATACTCAATTTGAGAAGCTCAGTTTTAGAGCAAAGAAAATCATCTTTTGGTTTCCAGGGCAATTGGTGCAATGGCTAAATTTGGATGAAATTACTCTATGATGTCCTTCTTCTCTTTCCCACAACAAATGCTATGAAAGTTCTGAATATTCTTCAGAAATCTACTTCACATATAGTTGTACTGGATATTGATTCCACTGGTTTAAACCAGCTCCTTCCCGAAAGTTTTTTGCATTATTCTATCCTGATAATAAGAAAGCTGTTTTCTGTTAGAGTCATTCTTCTAATTCAAATATTAATTCCAGTTAAAAAAAACAAACTGTTATAATCTTGAAGGACACATGGGTTCTATTAAGAGATAAATTTACTAGCAGCCTTTTGAGGGAAAAAATGTCAGATGTGTTTTTGCCAACTAGTAATTTACAGAAATGACTTCTATCTTGTATGCCAGACTGTTGAAGGAGAACTGTGATAGATACTGTGTAAATTCAAGGGATCCTGCCTCACACTTGATTATGCTGGCTTTCACCATGGTGTTTATGATCAAGATTCCTTAAAGCCAAAGATGAGAACTGTCTGACAGATCCTGGGCTTCGTTGTAAGGTGTTGAATGCCATGCTCTCTCAGGATGATCCTTTCTCTTGCAGACTCTGCCCTTCACTGTCCTTACTCTTCAAGTTAGAGGGTAACATATGACAACAGTAAACCAAAACACCAAACCAGTTGCCATCAAGTCTATTCTGACTCATGGTGACCCCATGTGTGCAGAGTAGAACTGTACTCCATAGGGCTTTGATGGCTGTAAACTCTTGGAAACAGATCACCAGGCCTTTCCTCCTAGGCACTGCTGGGTAGATGCAAACCATCAGTCTTGCAGTTAGTAGTCAAGCACTTAAATATTTGTAATCTATGTGAATGATGCCCCTGGAGTAATGTAACGCACAACTGTGAAGCTGTACGTTGCAGGTTAAACATAGCCATAAACTCTTGTAAACTTTCTTGTCTTTAGGATGTGGGAGTAAAAGCAGTTGTGATAGAGAATTCTCACTAATTGAATGCTGATGTGTATACAACAGGGGTATTTTATTTTTCCCTTTAAGTTACATTTGAAAGGAAATGTGTTATTTTTAAAGAAATGCTGCTAGTAATAAATAAGATGCTCCTCATAGACATGAATTTCCTTGGGAATGTCTTGAGTGTGCTCTTAGAAATAACAGTAAAGAATTTCATCCCTTAGAAGCCACTTAAAATCCTTGTTAACATGAATCTATGAAATAGCCATTTCTCTATTTTGGTTTATGAAACAAAAACCTTGGAAAGAGTTTCAATTGATGTTTTATTTTCCTTTCAGCCTTATAAGATTCATGAGTATATACTTCCAAATTAGAGTTATGTACAAAATTATTATGATGTAGTTGTATCTAGAAAAAATGTCTTGGAATTTTTTTTTAATCAAGACACATCTTGTTCTTTTGTCAAATGCTTACAGTTAATAACTAGGAACAAAAAACGCATTTTTTTTTTCATTCCAGTTACTAATGGATCAGACCACGAAAACAGTTTTGGCTGATTTAGACTTACCCATTGCCATCACTTTTTAAATAGTTAACATTTCCGTGGTGTTCTCCCAGATATTTTCAGTCTCCAAAGGAAGAGTCAAGCAGGCTAAACCATGTGTTCCTCAGAAGGGTAAGCTTTAATATAAGAAAATGTTCAAAACACAAATTCTATTTAAATAGCATATGGAAGACATGCATTTCTGAGATGATTTGTAATTTAGCATGTATATAGACAAAAAGCAAAATAGAATATAGTGATATCATTTAGTAGAAGATTAATACAATCTCTTAATCTTATGAAAGATTTTTTTCAGTCTGTGCTGAACTTTACCTTCTGGTATGGTAATTTAAAATCTACAATATTGAAAACATTGAATTTAAAAATATATATAGTATCTCTTAAAGAGCATAAGATCTCAATGGATCTTACCGAGGATTGGTTTCTAACACAGCGTTGTTTCTAACATGTGTGTCCTGAATAAATATATGAATCCTGAAGTTACTGTCATTGTGTTTCTTGTGCTTTCCTGCAATATTTCATGGGCTGACTTTGCTGATCAGTGCATGTCAAAATAAATAGTTTATAATTCACCTCTTCGACTTTCTTATCAAATTTTACAGGTAAAGTTAAACAGTTTCCATGATATATCATTAACACCAAATTCTTCCTTATCATTTGCTAAAGAAACAAATTTCTAGCTTCAAAATCTCTGCATGAATTTCCTATAATCATTTGAGGGATCTTTTATACGTTTCTTTTTTTAATATTTTGAGATTCCCTCTCTGTTATTGCCAAATATAGCACTAATAAATCACTGCAATAATTAATATTAAATGAATTCACCCTTGATTTAAAACAAATTTGTATTGCTTTATTTTTTTATGCACCTTTGGAAAATTAAAAATATTTTGGGCATTCTTGAAAGTAATTTTCTTTAAACTGACCTGCTAAATTATCTGGTGCATTAACTCTCTATTAATACTTATGTAAGTACCTTCCATCACGTCTTCCATTACAGTAAAGTTTAATGATTATGGTCTTTGGATAACGTTTAAAAGAATAGTTGTTTAAAGATTTTTTGCATGTAAATATTTAATATTTTTATTGAGAGCAGGATAAGAGATTGGTAGCTCTGTGATCATTCACATCAGATTAATTCTAAAGTATTAACTAACTAATGTGTGTCCTTCCTTAAAGTAAACATACTAACTTTATCATTAAACCCTGTTGTAGTTAAAGTTGTGTGTCAACTTGGCTAGGCCATGATTCTCAGCGGTTTGGCACTTATGATGTAGTTTCGCAGCTATGCAATGATGTAATCAGCTCCCTAGTGAGATCTGATATAATGTAATCACTTCCAAGATGAGATCTGTTATGAGCATCCAGTCAGTTGAAAGGGAGTTTCCTTGGGGGTGTGGCCTGCATCCAATATAAATGGACTTTCTGGCAAAGCTCGCTGCCTTTTGCTCACTCCGGATCCTGCAGTTGGCTCCTGGTCATCTGACCTCTTGCCCTTGAGACTTGAGCTAGTAGCTTACCTGCCAACCTTGGGATTCATCAGCCTCCTCAGCCCGTAAGCCAATGGCCTGTATCTTACCAGCTGATATTGGGATTCATCATTCTGCAGCATGTGCACCAGAGACCTACTGGCTGACTACCTATCTTAAGTTCACCAGCCCCTTACAGCTATGTGAGTCAGGAGAAGCCTCCAGCCTGACCCACGGACTTGGGACATTCCTGCCTCTACAACCACATGAGCCATTTCTTTGATATAAATCTCTCTCGATGTATATATCTATACACTTCACTGGTTTTCCTTCCCTAGAGAACCCAGCCTAAGGCAATCTCTATTTTGTTTGACATGTACTTTGTCATCTAGAATACTTGAGTTGCACAAACCACATTACAGCACTGTACCAAAAAAAAATCATTGCCATCAAGTCAATTCCAACTCATAGTGACCCTGTAGGTCAGAATAGAACCGCCCCATAGGGTTTCCAAGGAGCGGCTAGTGGATTCCAACTGCTAGCCGTTTTTGGCTAGCAGCTGAGTTCTTAACCACTGCACCACCAGGGCTCCTATAGCACATTTGAAACCTCTAAATAATAACAAAAAGATCATCCCCATCCTCACCAACGATCTTTGACTTTCTCATTTATGCCACCTCCTCATTTTTTTTTCATTCTTCTCCACATTCACTCTAAGTAGTTGTCATAGAACTGTGGGATTTCAGCTCCATAAGAGGAATATAAGGAAGTGATATTTGATCAGGCAAGCCTCTTTGCATCCTTCTTAAAGCATCCAGCTCCAAAGTTCATGAGCAGTCACTTTGACGACTAAGGTGTGCCTGACCCAAGCCATAAAAGCTGAATAATGAAAAAGGAAGACAGGAGAACATACATTTGAATTGAGGTGTTGGTGAAGAATATTGAATATACCATGAACTTCCAGAAGAATGAACAAATTAGTCTTAGAAGAAATACAACCAGAATGCTCCTCAGAAAAGAGGATAGCAAGATTTCAGCTTGCTTACTTTGGACGTATCATCAGGAAAGACCAGTCACTAGAAAAGGACGTCTTGTTTGGTAAAGTAGAGGGTAAAAAAAAAATGAGGAAACTCTCAATGGGATGGATTGACACAATAACCACAACAGTGGATTCAAACATACCAATGATCATGAAGATGGCCCAGCACCGGGCAACATTTTGTTCTGTTATATCTAAGGTTGCCATGAGTCAGAGCCAACTCAATGGTAATTAACAGCAACAATCTTCACAACAACATGACGGCATAGATTCTGTTATTAATCTCATTAAAGCTGAGGAGACTGAAGCAGAGAGAGGTTAGACAGCTTTCCCAATGCAAACAATCTGGCTCCAGAGTCTATAGGTTTAAGCATTACACATACTGCCTCTATATGATTAACATTGCCTACCTTCTCCTCACTTGCTCACATGTATATCTGCAGGACTTACATTTGAAAGTAGCCAAGTATAACCAAGGAGCCCTGGTGGCACAGTGGTTAAGAGCTCAGTTGCTAACCAAAAGATTGGCAGTTCAAATTCACCAGCTGCTCCTTGGAAACCCTATAGGGGCAGTTCTACTCTGTCCTGTAGGGTCACTATGAGTTGGAATTGACTCAACGGCAACCAGTATTTTTGTTTGTTTGTTTGTTTTTGGCTTTTCAGTATATCAAGGCAATGTGAGCTTGGGATCTTCTGAAAAGCTTGAGCTAAAAAAAAAAATCAAGGATTATCATTTCCAATATTCTATATTTTAAAGGATAGCAGGACTGGGCAGTGTTTTGTTCTGTTGTACATAGGATCATTATGAGTTGAAACCAACCCAACAGCATCTAACAACAACAACATACTTTAAAAGAATTTCAGACAGTTGTAATTCAACTTCAGAATTATTAGAGATAATAGCAACTATTGAATTACTGAAGTATAGAATAGCATTTTCTATTTATGTATATTTATTATTAACAAACATTTCATTTAATTATACCTCCATGACATGGTATAGTGGACTAGGAGTTACACTAGCAGTTAGAAACCCAGCTCTGGCCTTAGATATTTGTGTTTAAATAAGGCACTTACTTTCTTTTAAAATCACTTTCATCATCTAATAGAAACAAAACAAAACAAAAAACTTCTGAGCAAAAAGCAGTGTTTAGAACAACTGAGTTGTTCTAAAAACAAATGAGATAATGTATTAGAACTGCTCTATAAATTGTACAGTGCTATGTACAATAAATAAAAAAAATGCTACACAATGGGAGTTACTATAGAACATGCTCAAGTTTCTTCATACTTCCTTGCTATAGGACCTTGGCAAAGTTCTTTAAACTCTCTAATATTCCATTTACTTGTTATAAAAAGTTATTAGAGGGTTTAGTAGTAGAACTGACTTCCTAGGATTTTTGTGCATCTTACATATATAGTTCGAGTTTCCGCAGATGCAGGTCCTGAGACAATGATTTGAGTTCAAGCAATGTAACAGGAGGTAGGGCAGTGAGACAAGGGAGGGAAGGAGGCAATAAGAAACGGATCATCAGGTCTTTATTTCTCAGTGGAAGATAGATAGTAGATATATAGACAGATGGTAGATGGTAGATAGATAGATGATAGGTGATAGACAGACAGATAGGTAGATAGATAGATTGATAGACTGATAGTTTGATAGGAAGATAGATAGATTGCTTCATTTGGACAATTTCCATTGACCCACCTTAAAGTTAACTCATCCTCTTCTTTCTCATGTCCAGCAAGTTGCCGAACACAATGAAGAATTTTTCATTTCTGATGTTGCATTCTTTATTTCTAGAATTTCTACCTGGTTCTTTTTTATAAATTTTCATTTCTCTGCTAAAGTTTTTCACCCGTTCACATCTCTTCTTTACCTGCCTCAGTTATTATTAATGAAATAACTAAACTTGTTGCTATCGAGTCAATTCCAACTCATAGCAACCCTACAGTACAGAGTAGAATTGCCCCATAGAGTTTCCAAGGCTGAAATCTTTATGGAAGCAAACTGCCACATCTTTCTCCTGCAGACCAACTGGTGGGTTTGAACAGCCAACCTTTAGTTAGCAGCCAAATGTTTAAACACTGCACCACCAGGCCTCCTCAGTTATTATTACTGCACGATAAATTACTCACACACTTAACAGCTGAAAATAACCATTTTATTTGCTCATAATTTTGTGAGGAGACTCAGATTTTATTTCACATGTGGTTGCAGTAAGATGTCAGCTATGCCCGCAGTCATCTGAAAGCTTAACAGGACTGGACATCAAGATGGCTCAACTCATAAGTAGTTGTTGTTGATTGTCATCTGGGAGCTCAGCTGACATGTAGGACCGAATACCTACATGTGCCCTCTCCTTTACATTCTCAGATTTCTGATGATTTTTGGAAGCTTATATCTGATTTTATAGCTTATATGGTTTGTTTTGTGGTTAGGGATGGGAATAATGGTCACCTTCAGTGCTCTACATCAGGAATTGCTTTTTGAATGGGAAAAAGTTCCCTACCGTAGATAGCATGTAGTTAGCAAGACATTACAATCCTCGGGGCCTGCACTGTGGTTTTCCCGTTGGGAACTGCTACAGACCCCACACATTATTCTTATCTACCACAGACACTTATGGGATATGCCAGGCCTTATAACCCAACCAGAAGGACTATTTTTACAGCACCTTGAATCTGCTGCAAAGTATTCTCTTGCTCTGGGTCCCAGACTTTCACTTGGTCTTTTCCACCAAAATGGTTATTATTCTAAAGGTCAAGGAACCATTGTGAGGGTTTCATCAGCTGCTACATATACCATCCTTTTAAACACATAAATATGAGAGAAATAAAACCAAACCAAACCCAGTGCCGTTGAGTAGATTTCGACTCATAGTGACCCTATAGGACAGAGTAGAACAGCCCCATAGAGTTTCCAAGGAGCTCCTGGCAGATTCAAACTGCCGACCCTTTGGTTACCAGCCATAGCACTTACCACTAAGCCACCAGGGTTTCCATGAGAGAAATAACTGTAGGTTAATTCATGTACCCATTGAACCAACTACCAAAAAAAACCCAAACCAACTGTCAGATGAATTCAGGTCATGGCCCTATTTTGCACCCGACCTTCACTCTAAAGGAAGTCACCATAGCATTGAGGTGCCCCAGGGGCAATTATTGAAACAAGGTGAGTTATTTATCTATTTCTGCGTAACAAATTATCACAAAATCTAGCAGCTTAAAACAACAAACATTTATTATCTCACATAGTTTCTGAGGGTCAAGGGTCCCATACCGGCTTATTTGTGTGTTTCTGGGTTAGGGCATCTCATGAGGTTACAGACAAGATGTTGGCTGGGGCTGCTGTCATCTTAAGGCCTGACTAGGGCTGAAGAATGTACTTCAACAAAGGCTCACCTACATTGCCGTAGGCAGGAGGCCTCAGTTCTTTGTCATATAGATCTCTCTATATAGAGCTGTTTGAGTGTTCATACGATAGGTCAACTAACTTCCTCCAAAGCAAGTGATGCAAGAGGCTAGGAGGAATCCATGTTGCCATGCCTGCACAAAAATTGTCATTTCCATCATATCCTACTGGTTAAAAATGAGTCACTAAGTTCAGATGAATTAAGGTAGGAGAATTTGGCTCTACCTCTTAGAGAAAGGAGAATTGAAAGATTTGCAGGCATATTTTAAAACAACCACAAAAGGATTTGTCTGCAACAGTTTCATTGGAGAGCAATCCCAGGGTAGAGGAGAGTAAGACAGAGACATAGAAGGAAAAGATCCAATAAAGTACATGTCTTAGCCTGGGTTCTCTACAGAAGCAACATCAGTAAAGTATATAAATACAGAGAGAGATTTATAGGAAACTACTCACATAATTGTAGAGGCTGGAACATCCCAAGTCTGTGGATCAAGATAGAGGCTTCTCTTGATTCATGTAGCCTCAGGGACTGGTGAACCCAAAATCAGTAGGTTGGAGAGCAGGGCTCTTGCTCACAGGCTGTGAAGATCATCGAATTCCAAAATCGGCAGATAAACTGATAGCTCAAGTCCCAGGAGCTGGAGGTGACATGAACAGGAGATAGCCACAGGATCCGGAGTGAGCAAAAAAGCCAGAACATCTGCTTATAGTCAGATGCAGGCCATGCCCACAAGGAAACTCCCTTTCAACTGATTGGCTACCCATAGCAGATTCATTTATGGGAGTGATCACATATAAACACTAAGAATCATGGCCCAGCCACATTGACATACAATCTTAAACATCACAGTCACAGTATGTTAGCAAGGAAGTTATCATTGTAGACAACTAGAGTTTACTATCAGTGGAAAACCTTGGAAAACACATCTCAGAGTTTTCTTAGCCAAAGTGTGAGAGAGCAGAATATTTATACATCAGCTCCCACCAATCATTGGTTGATATATATCATATATGCTCACTAGTCATTGTCCAGAACTAGTTACTGACCTCAACCAAATTTAAGGTAGCCAGAATGCCAGAAAGTACCATTCTACCATTTTCCAAGAAGAAGAGAAACATTTGCTGGAAGCAAAGGATAACCGGATATTGGTGAACACAACTGGTGATGATTGCAAGCTCTTAAGAATCAAACAGATTCTGAGGCAAACAGAGCTAGGATTTTGCCAGTGATATACTGGAGAGAGAGAGAGACGACAACAAATGAGCGTCCTGTGAGGATGTTGCTCTATCTGTCTATAACCTTTACCAGTGAGTCAGATAAGACCTGATCCAACACATAGATTAGCCATCTCCATTCCAGCACTCAGTACATGTTTCCCATAGTGAGTAGCTATATTGTCTATTCATATTACTAACTTATAGGGCTTTTCATTCACACCTACCTATACTTTGCCTACAGATTATTCAAAAGAAGCAATGCCTCACCCTGCCTTGAAACTCTGCTGAGCCCCATCTGAACTCTCCATGGGCATACCCATTTTCTGTAACCCAGGATAATAAAAACAGAGAATGTATCCTTGATACTCATAAAGGTAGTGTTGGTAAGGAAAGAAGGAATTCCCAGCCCTTGTGCTTGGGAAGGACCAGGCAGTGATGAAAACCACCCATATTATTTGCTATTCTTCTGCTAACCAATATTTCCTGTTAATGAAATGCTCAATTTCCCTCACCATGCTATATATTTCAAAATGTAAAATATTTGAGGAAATAAGTGTGTTAAGATTCTAATAATCCTATTTATTTCCATCACTACTGGTAGAGTATCTTTCAAATGAAATGTGAAGGGAAGATCCAGACCTTCTTTGATCATTAGAGATTTCATTTCATTTCCTATGAGATTGGCATTGCTAACCTCAGAGCCTTATTCAATTCAAATGAAAGTAATTACATTCTGTTTCAGTCACCTTTTTGAAATTGTAATCTCAGAAGGAAAATGATTTCTTTTTTTCACTCACTGGGCTGTGATTTTGTGCATTTTTTGAGGGCTTCTAAGTTTGCCAATCACTTCAAATTTCATATGGAATTTTCTGACTTCTAACCAAGAAGTTTCTTTAAAGAAACCAGAAACCATAATTAACCATGTTGCCAAACCACATCAGCATATTCAGCACTGGGTTTTTGTGTGAAGAGATGGATATTACCAGGCTCCTTCACATTCCCAAAGGAATAATCACAAAGATTTTTCCAAAAAATTTAAAAAAAAAAAAAACCTGGAAAATTTATTATAAGAAAGTGGAATATTTGTCAAAAAGCTGACAGGTCCAGGGCAGATTTTTCCTCTCATCAAGAATTAGTAAGACTAATTAGTAAGAAGTGAGACAGAAAATGTCATTTTCAACTGACCCTACTTCATGATTTACCCCAGAGGTTTTCATCCAACCAGAAGTTTTCTTTCTAAGGAAGCAAAGCTCATATCAGTCCCCAATCTCCCTGAGTTATCCGTCTCACTATTATTTCACTTTTCAATATTATTCGTAGCATTTAAGGATGATGATTTTGGATCCCAGTTTGTGACATCTGCTATAGAAAGAGGAGATAAGGTGAGCATGGAGATTGTACATTAACACCGAGGTTTTGCTCTTATGTGTCAGTTAACTCATCTTTTAATTATATTTTATTGATAGGACATCTCTTTTCTCTGTGTTTCCTGCAAACTTTCCTGAGGGCAGAACTGTTTAGAAATATGGTTTGTTGATATGTTTCTAATATTGGCTCTAGGGACCTTGTTGAACATATTGTAAATATTCCTTGCATGAGTTAACTTATATTGCAGTGAGAGTGAAAGCATGGGAAGGGAAATATTGACGATACACGGTAAACAACACAGCCTGGACCCCAAGCAACCAGAATGGATATTATAACCAGAATGCCAGTCACAATTAGTGCCTCTGTATCCGTGCCTACTGCATAACTATGCAACTTGAAGACTGAAATCACCAGGACAAATTGCTAGGATGTAGAAATAATGTTGAAGGCATGTGTGTAGCTTTTTGTTTGTTTGTTTTAGCATCTCAGCAAAACTGATATAATGTAAGATGAAAAAGTATAGTAACAGATATTACTACCCTCAATTTCTTACCAAAAACAAGTGAAAGAATATTAAGATATGTGACTGATTTGAAAGTAGAAAATGTTTTAACACTACTGATAAGAAATAATGGTAATCATTTCTATTTTTCTTTAAATTCGCACTAAATGATTTTATTTTGTATGCCATGCATACACCAATGAATTCCTGTTCCACATCAGTAATCATTTCTCTATCAGGTAAAATGATTTACATAAAGATGAGATTCACGTGAAAACTGATTTTGGTTTATTGCTAGCAATAGATAATTTGGTAAAGTCTCCAGCTATGCAAATGAGCCTCCTATGATGAAAAGGGTCCATTAATGTTCCCTGAATAGTGCTTAGGATGATTAGTAATTCCAAGAAACTATACAAACCTCAAAATGGAAAAAAATTAGGGTGACCATGGAAGAATAAAATATATTTTGCAGCTATTTCAGAAGAGTAAATGCTCTAATATTTCTTTTATATGATGAAAGAAGAAAATAATTCTAGAGAATTTAAGCTTTACACTGGATAAAAACAGGTGAGGAGATTGAAAAAGGGCAATTAACAGAAAACTCTCACTCAGTGAAGCCTCCTCTGTAGTTTAGATTCCTATTTGAGAAAACATCTACAACTTTTCATTTGACCTTTCATTGTTCCAGATCACTCTCCAGGCACCTACAAGAAGAGAACATACTTTGTCTAAAAGAGAATCTCTCTTTGTGAGATCCTGAATGAGCCTTGTTATAGTTGATAACCCTATAGACAATGGAGGGCGTCTAGATGGAGGGCATCTGAGATAACGCTGTATTTCATTTTCTTCTCTCTTGGTAACTTTAATAGTACTCTTTGGTGTATCAAACTTTATACATGCAGGAAATTAATATTTACAACTCTCTTCCTACAAAGGTGTGTGTCTATCCAGTTAAAATGATTTCCTTGAGTTGATTCATTTGTCCTTTCGTAAGGCACAACACTTATAGAATTTTTTTGTTATGAATCACCGTGTTTCAAACTTTTTTCACCATAGCACAGTGAAACTACAATTTCACCATGTCTCAGTCAACTTAATTGTTTACATTCCAGAACACTTAATTGTGCTCATGAGGAACCTGTACATAGATCAAGAGGCAGTCATTCAATCAGAACAAGGGGATATTACGTGGCTTAAAGTCAGGAAAAGTGTGTGTTAGGGTTGTATCCTTTCACCATACTTATTCAATATGTATACTGATCAAGTAACCTGAGAAGCTGGACTATATGAAGAAGAACACAGCATCAGGATTGGAAGAAGACTCATTAACAACCTGCGTTATGCAGATGATACATTTCTTGCTGAAAGTGAAGAGGACTTGAAGTACTTACAGATGAAGATCAAAAATTACAGCCTTCAGTATGGATTACACCTCAACATAAAGAAAACAAAAATCCTCACCAGTAAAAAACATCATGATAAATGAAGAAAAGATTGAATTTGTCAAGGACTTCATTTTACTTGTACCCACCGTCAACACTCATGGAAGCGCAGTGGAGAAATCAAACAATGCAATCTGTTTCACTGGCAAATCTGCTGCGAAAGGCCTCTTTATAGTGTTAAAAAGCAAAGATGTCACTTTAAGGACTAATATGTGCCTGACCCAAATCATGGTGTTTTCAATCACCCCATATGCATGCAAAAGCTGGATGATGAATAAGGAAGACCAAAGAAGAACTGATGCATTTGAATTATGATGTTGGCAAAGAACATTGAATAAAGAACAAAGAACATGGACTGTTAGAAGAACAAACAAATCTGTCTTGGAAGAAGTACAGCCAGAATGCTCCTTAGAAGCAAGAATGGTAAGACTTCATCTCATGTACTTTGGACATGTTATCAGGAGGGATTAGTCCCTGGAGAAGGATATCATGCTTGATAAAGTTGAGGGTCAGCGAAAAAGAGGAAGACCAGCAATGAGATAGACTGACATAGTGGCTGCAACAATGGGCTCAAGCATAACAATGATCATGAGGATGGCCCAGGTCGAGGCAATGTTTCATTCTGTTGTACATAGGGTTGCTATGAGTCAGAACCAACTCGACGGCACCTATCAACAGTAAACATATTCATATTCTTACAAATATATGTAATTGAAACAAACTTCCATACTATGCAATGAATGCTGATATTTCTGCACTGTTGTAGTTGAGTCACTCTTAAGCTGCTATGTGTTTCATGTTTTATTTTTAATTGCTGGTCTAGACCTACTAAATAGACATCACAATTCATCTATGGGTTGTGGTCTGCAATTTAAGAAATACTTCCATAAAGAATGTCAAAATATTATATACTCCTGTTCCAAACAGGAAGAAATCAAGAAAGGGGCTCTCTCTTAGACATATGAGTTCTCTAGGAAAAAGTACCTTTTTCTCTGAGGTAGCCCACCAAAGAGAAGTAGGAAACTATTGCGGGCACCAGAACATGTCTAACCAAATGCTTCTAAACAATCTCTAAGTCTTAATGACAAATGTCCAAAACCTCACAATTCTATAGCACTGAGCTTGAATTTGCCATGCAGTTTCCCTTTCTTGCTTGCAGAGATGAAGTTATGCGTTAAATACAGTATTTATGCTGTTGGAGCTAGTGCCTTGAAGGAGGCAATAGTTCCCCTGCCTAGAATACAGCCTTGAGGGAGAACAAGGAGCATCGTAAGGGCTGTGAGATGCCGGTGTGAACTTGATACTGTGACGTTATTATCAACATCGTGACATCAATATTCGTGTCAAACAGGAAGGGTGTTACTATAGATAACTGACAGAGACAACAGCTAGACAAAATAGTCACACGGTTATATAAGCCTACGGGAAATATTTAGCATCTTTATGATAAAAATGTATTTGGAGCATTTTCCTACTATCTGGAATTGGTTAGTATTTATTTCATTTGAATTTGTTTTTGATTTTTCTTCAGTGATTCCTATTTTCTTATGTTCCCTTGTCTTCTTAAACCACAAGCTCCCGTACACACAACTTCTGTTTTCATCATCTACATATGTATGTATTCTTTTAAATTATAAACTAAACTTTTATGGCCCCTGAAGCCCCTCAAAAGAAAAAAAAAAAACCCATTCACAGCAGACAATGTTATTCTTCTCTTGCTAAAGAAGAAAAGACAACAAAACATCATAACTAGCAGATTTGTCCTCATTTAAAATATTTTTCTGGGAAAATATTATTCGTAGGGTCAGTGTAAAGATTTAGTGTCATAGCTTACTTACTTGATAGGATCTGTTATATGACACTATGCATTATCTGACTATGGATTATATTCTAGTAAAAAGGAGTAATCACTTTTTAGAACCATATTATCTTATTCAGGCTTTTGAAGTGTTCATGCATATTGAGGAGAAAGCTTAGTATCCCCGAAGGTTGAGGAACCCATATTAAATAAAGAAAAAAGCCTCTTCTTCCTGGTAGGCTTAATGTGGATGAAAGAAAGACCAAGAAGCAAGAAAAGGAAAGAAAATTCAATGATGCAAGTTACATGGAATTTAACACACGACATGCCCAGTCATTCTAAACAAATACATTTTGATACACGTTAAAATTCTAATGAACTGAAAACATTTGTTCAAACACCAAGATCACCTTACTACACAAAATTTTATGTTCTCTTTGGCATAAAGTAGAAAAGTATAAAAAAGAAGGCATATATAGGTAGGGTGGAAACCCTGATAGCGTAGTGGTTAAGTGCTACCACCGCTAACCAAGAAGTCGGCAGTTCGGATACGCCAGGCGCTCCTTGGAAACTCTATGGGGCAGTTCTACTCTGTCCTATAGGGTTGCTATGAGTCGGAATCGACTCCACGGCACTGGGTTTGGTTTTTGGCTTATATAGGTAGGGTATGAATGTATCCTCATTCCTCAACAAGACGCAGAAATAAATAGATCATTTTGATTTTTTGTTTAAGTCTTTTAGTCGATTATCTGTCAGAAATGTGATTTTTGTGATTAAAAGGTTTATATTTAATAAGGTATGGTTTGGTTGAATACGCCCAAAGCAAATATCTAAGAGCTACTTATTCAACAAATAATTTATACCCTCTCACACTCAAATTTTTATTATACATTTGAATGAAAGTTACTTGGTATTATAGTGATATTGTTTTCTTAGATGATTAAGGACTGCTTCTAGCAATAAAGATGCAAGTAGAATTAATATCTGTAAGAAAAATATGAATTTGATGTGAACTATCAATTTCACTGTATGAATATAGTCTATTGTGTGTGTTTACAGTAGCACTGTTACTTTTCTCTTTAGCATAAAATAAGTGATCTTTAGTTAAATATAGCATTAGAAACTATAATATTATTGAAGTTAAATCTTCTCAGTAGCAATACAGTCTTACAGTTAGCTGGATATTGAAAAGAAACTTAATTATTTTAGCCTTAGAAGAGACTATACATCGTTTCTCACAAAGACTTTTCAAGTCATGTGTGACTTGGTTCCAAATACTGTAGGTCTATATTATTAATCTTTGAATGCTAGATCAAAAATTAGGATTAAAACCTCCCAACTGCAAATCTTTATCTTTAATCATTAGTAAATACTTATGATACAAGCTTGATAGAAAATCTGAGTTTGCTTTTCATTGTTGCAACAGTTTTTTTTAATATAGGAAGTTTGTTCACTTTCTTATACTATATAAACCATTTTATTTATTAGTATCATGAAAATGCATCTATCGAGAGGACAGGAAATAACACATTTTACAATTTGCCATAATGAGCCATGGCTGGGGAGCTCTGCTCAGGTATATCCATGTGGTTTCTGAAAGGCCACATATTTTCTAGCTGGAATAGAATGTGCCTTCTCATGTAGAAACATGAGAGTTCTCAATGCTAATATTTCTTTTTAAAAATCAATAAATATGGAAAAACAAAATAGGTCAGGTTAACGAAATCCCTGACTCCAACCAATGCCCATGCCCTTGGTTTGAGATGAAGCCCCCTTGACCCAGAAGTAAACACCAGTCTTTGATACCCACTGGTGATTTAACATGCTTAGTTTGAGGTCTTGGCAAGTCCAAGTCAACAAGTATTACAGCAAAATCTCTAACATTCTATCATCCCCGATTTGTCTTTCTTTGCTAGTGGCTTTTCAGCATACTGGAATGGCAAATTCTGGAAAGATGGGAGAAGTAGAACTCATAGCCTGCTTTGTTTTGAAGCTATTTGGACCCACAAGGTTAGTAAAAATGAGTCTGCAGTATGCGCCAGCCTGGAATACTGGGATTTAGCTACAAAAACTCTAGTTAACATTAGCTGTTACATCACCTACTTTGTCTCCTATCGGGTAATTTGCTGTACAGCAATAGATAACAAGTACAGAGGAACTCTATATACTTATCGTTGGTCCCAGATTCACAAAGTAGAGCAATGACAGACTTCAAAAAAAGCACCCCAGTCGTGCAAGTAGGACTCACTGACTCTTGCTCATATCCTTCCCCAAGAGAAACAGACTCACACTTAATTGATCATAGACTTAATATACAGTCCATGGAATTAAAAGAAGAAAAAACACCAAGACTAACATTTTGGCTAGTGGAGAAAGGAACCAAAAGCTCCTTCTCCTCAACCCCTTCCCCTTACTAAGCCTCGAGGTTGAATCAGAATCAAGTAACACTCTATCATTAAGGAAGAGCAGATACGACACTGAATTTCAGGGGGAGAAGCCACTAGTTAACAGGTTTGGCACACAGAGGTGTGATACCCTTTAGACAATTTCCATGAAGTCTAGTGGTGACAAGGCCCATGCAGTTTTCACTCTTTATTTCTACTATTTTTCACTTCACAAGTCTAGAGTTTGTTTTTCTTCAGAGGAACACTAGCTATCTCCCCTCTCTTTCTTTTTCCTCCTGAGAGCTGGGCCTAAACTCCTGTCCCACCAGGAGTATATCTGGAGTGTGCAAATCAGTCCAGTTTCATAGTACTAGGCAATGGCAAGTTTCTGTCTATTCTATTTTGCTTCCCTTTGACTGTTTTTTTCTCCAGCACCAGCACAGGTGTTGCCCTCAGTGGCAAGATCCTAGATTAAGATGGTGGTCTTGAGGAGAACTAGCCTAACATAAGTAGGGAAAAAGAGTCTTTCCATGAAGCCCAACCTACCTACCAGAGCTTTATATTGGTTCCAGAGCAAAAACCCCAGTTAAGAGTGAAATATCACTTGCCTTATATTTTTTGTTAAAGAAGAAAATCTCATACTCTGTTAGGCGTAAAAGAAAAGGTGTTTTATTGAGGAATAATACAGCCCAAGCTAGGCTGTGTGAAGTAAAAATACAGAGCACCCCACCATTCAAGCAAAGAGGGGTCTATATATATAGGGAACAGAAGGAAAGGTAGGGGGTTAATGACTGATAAGATCAGCTTCATCTCGAAGTCCTTTGAAATAGAAAGGTGAGTTACCACCTAGGTGACTGGTGCCAGCCAGTTTGGTTATAAAAAATTGTAGTCATGAACACATTTTTCCTGGGAACAAATTGTTTATTTCATGATACATTCTCCCCATGAGCCGTTGATTTACTTCCTGACCTTTTGCTTTCTTGGAATACATGTTGGCCTGTCATTCTTAAGTCTAACATGAGTATCTCCAATTTGAAACTTTTCTGATTACATTTGCCTTCTCTCTCTCTCTCTGTCTATACATATATATATATATATATATATATATATATATATATATATATATATATATATATATATATCCTTGGGGCTTCAAAGGAAGGAGGGATGGTTGAGTCAAAGCAGAGATCAGATGTTATTCAGCTCCAAATGTCCTCCTTTTTCTTTTTTTTAATTTTATTGTGTTTTAGGTAAAAGTTTACTGTACAAATTAGTTTCTCATTCAAAAATTTATACACAAATTGATTTGTGACATTGGTCACAGTCTCCACAATTTGTCAGCACTCACCCCTTTTCACTTTAAACCCCGGGCTCCCCATGCTTATTTGTCCAGGTTTCCTGTGCCTTCCTGCCTTCTCATCTTTGTTTTTGGGCAGGTATTGTCCATTTTGTCTTGTATACTTGACTGAACTAAGAAACATGTTCTTCATGTATGTTACCATTTGTTTTATAGGCCTGTGTAATATTTGGCTGAAAGGTTGACTTTGGGAGTGGCTTCAGTTCTGAGTTAGCAGGATATTAGGAGGGTATAGTCTTAGGGGTTCCTACAGTCTCTGTCAGACCAGTAAGTCTGGTCTTTCTTCTGTGAATTTGAATTTTGTTCTACATTTTTCTCCTGCTGTATCCGGAACCCTCTATAGTGATCCCTGTCAGAGAGGTTTGTGGTAATAGCTGGGCACCATCTAGTTCTGGGCTCAGACTGGTGGAAGCTGTGGGTCAAGTGGTCCATTAGTCCTTTGGATTAATATTTTCCTGTGTAGTTGATTTTCTTCATTCTCCTTTGCTCTGAACATGTAGGACAAATAGATTTATTTCAGATGGCTGCTCACAAACTTTTAAGACCCTGGATGCTACTCACCAAAGTAGGATGTAGAACATTTTCTTCATGGATTGTATTATGCCAATATATCTAGATATCCCCCTAGTCCATCAGGACATCCTTTGATTTTTTGACTGTGGTTTCCAAGGATGTTGACTGTGAATCTAAGTAAAATGAAATCCTTGACAATGTCAATCTTTTCTCCATTTATCATGATGTTGCTTATTGATCTAGTTGTGAGGATTTTCGCTTTCTTTATGTTGAGGTGTAATCCATATTGAAGGCTTTGATCTTTGACCATCATCAGTAAGTGCTTGAAGTTCTCTTCACTTTCGCAGATAAGGTTGTGTCATCTGCATATCGCAGGTTGTTAATGAGTCTTCCACCAATCCCGATGCCATGTTCTTCTTCATATAGTCTAGCTTCTCCAGTTATTTGTTCAGCATACAAATTGAATACATATGGTGAAAGGATACAGCCCAGATGCACATCTTACCTGATTTTAAACCATGCAGAATCTATTTTTTCTTTTTGAATGACTGCTTCTTGATCTATGTACAGGTTCTGCATGAGCATAATGAAGTGCTCTGGAATTACCATTCTTCTCAATATTATTCACAATTTGTTGTGATCCACACAGTCAAAATGCCTTTGCATAGTCAATAAAACACAGGTAAGCATTTTTCTAGTATCCTCTACTTTCAGCCAAGATCCACCCAACATCAGCAATGATATCCTTCATTCCACTTCCTCTCCTGAATCCGGCTTGAATTTCTGGCAGTTCCCTATCTATGTACTGCGTTTTGAATTATCTTCAGCAAAATTTTTCTAATGTGTGATGTTAATGATGCTGTTTGATAATTTCCACATTCTGTTGGATCACCTTTCTTCGGAATGGGCACAAATATGGATCTCTTCCAGTCAGTTGGCCAGGTATCTGTTTTCCAAATTTCTGGACAGAGAAGAATAAACACCTCCAGTGCTGCATCTGTTTGTTAAAACATCTCAATTGGTATTCTGTCAATTCCTGGAGACTTGCTTTTCACCATTCCCTTCAGTGCAGCTTGGACTTTTTCCTTCAATACCATCAGTTCTTGATCATTTGGTACCTCCTAAAGTGGTTGAATGTTGCCCAATTCTTTTTGGTACAGTGACTCCGTATATTCCTTCCATCTTCTTTTGATGTTTCCTGTGTTATTTAATATTTTCTCTGTAGAATCCTTCAATATTGCAACTTGAGGCTTGAATTTTTTCTTCGGTTCTTTCAGCTTGAGAAATGCGGAGTGTGTTCTCCCCTTTTGGTTTTCTAACTCCAGATCTTTGCATATTTCATTATAATACTTTATCTTCTTGAGCTGCCTTTGAAATCTTTTTTTCAGCTCTTTTGCTTCATCATTTTTTCCATTCACTTTAGCCACTCTATATACAAGAGCAAGTTTCAGAGTCTCTTCTGACATCCATTTTGGCCTTTTCTTTCTTTCCTGACTTTTTAATGACAGAGCTGTTGACACAGAATTTCAGGATTCATAGATAACACGCCAGGGACTACAGCACAATGAGGTTGGAGCTGGAAGTCCTGTAAGACCCAGCCAACTTGCCTTGGGAAACACGTCAGTTATTTTAAGCCAGAAACCCTTGCTACCTTGGTCACCATGGGGCATATGCATGCATACATAAATAAATGTGTGGATATGTCTTTACTTTTCCCACATTTCATTTAATAACTCCAATGAGAAATGTTTAATTAATTGGAGAATCAAGTTAAGAAATGGATACAGTGTCATCAGCCTAGATTATCCTGCTGTCAAATTGTCTGTCAGGCTAATGTGAGGGAATGCAGAATTATTTCAAGCAGAAATTGGGCACTGTGATAGCAGGCAAAATACTATAGTGTCAAGTTTAAAGTAAGAACATTGGAAATAGCAATTTAACATCCTTTGTTCTGATTTTGTAGTTTCTGTACCCAACTCCCATTATTTGAAAAGGCAGTTTTGCCTGAGTATGAACTGTGGAATTGGATCACAGCTGATAAACTGTGAAATGATTTAACCTCTTGGAGAAGGAAAAAAAAAAAAAGTCCGAAGAGTTATTCCTGTCATAACAGCTTAACAAAGTTTTCTGTTTGGTGTGAAAAGAAGTTTAAAAAGCAAAACTCTAGCAGTCTAAAAAAGAATGACTATTATATATTAAAAACTTCATTGGGTACCTGTTGTGTGCCAAATTCATTATATGATTTTCTAATTTAATTCTCATAAAAAATGCTTGTGAGGGCAGTGCTATTATCACACTTATTTTGCAGATAAGGCAAGTAAAACTTAGAGAATTAATGTGTTGGTCATGATTACAGAAAGAGTCAGGAGGAGAACCTAGGTAGGCTGACCCCAGAATGTTGATTCTTAATCACCTCACCATAGTGCTTCCAACAGAGAAGAGCCCTGAAAATACTGAAGCACAATTTAACATCACCATTATATTCTTCTAAATAATTATGGGATATGGCTCATAGAAATACTAAGCTCTGGTGATTCCAAAGGGGGAGGATGGGGAATATTTATTATGTATTTCCCTGGCTATCAGTAATATAGGATCTCTCTCTTTTTCTCTCTCAATTCTATGAGCAAGATCACAGAAATTTCCAAATCGCTCTCTGGCTCAATGCTGAGTGTGTAGGAGATAATCTTTGTGTAGCGTAAAAATCACCACCTTCCTCCACATTCGAAATACAACCTTATCAGTCCCTGGTCACTGTGATAACATCCTAGAAAAAATCCATATACTGCACCCATCACTGTTGCCCAGTGAAGCCATTGGAAAATGCTCTTACCTGCACCACCTTCACCTGCATCACTGAACAGATGGTTTTCCTGTCCACTTAAACTGTCCTACTACTGAATCCACAAAGATAACACTGTGCTGAGCCTTCAGCTCTCTACAGAAGTACTAGCGACATCTGCTGTTTAACTCTCTCCATGTTATTTCTCTCTTGCTTTAGAACTCTGGCATTGAGCCTAAGGGAGCAGAGCTAAACAATCTGAGTGTCACTTCACTATTGCAAAATCTAAGCTCTCTCTCCTCCTAACTGAGCCCTAAAGTCATCTCTTCCCCAGGCCTTATAAAAATCCGGGAGAGCTGAGCAGGGCTGGCTGTCAACCTCCAAATCAAGCACTTGTTTTCTCTTCTGGCTCCTTGGTGTCTCTTAAAACAGCCTCTGGCAGGTCAACTATCCAACCCTCAAAACATGCCCAAGTGAAACGGAATCTGCAATATGAAGAGTTTGGGTATCATTCCAGCTTTCTGAATACATTTGTCAGAAAGCCATCACCAGTAAGCCTTAGGGTGACCAGTCAACATATTATTACCTATTCAAGTGTCTATTTTTAGAATGCATGCTCTAACTTGGGATCAAATAGTTTTGTGATAATATTATTAAGTATTTAAAATATGATTAAAGCTAAAGAGTCAAAAAATTTAAGTTACAAACCTTGTATATATGATAAAAATACCTTCATTATATTTGTGATGCTGTAAAAAAAGTATTATAGGAAAGTATAATATCAAAATATTTGCATGTCAAGGAGCCCTAGTGATGGAGAACAGTTTGTTAAGTGCTCAGCTGCTGACCCAAAAATGGTGGTTCAAGCCCACACAGTGGTTCCACACAAGAAAGACCTGACAATCTGCTACCATTAAGATTACAGCCAAGAAAACCCTGTAGGCCAGTTCTACTCCGTCACATAAAGTCGCTATGAGTGGAAGGTCAACTAGATGGCATCTAACAGCAACAATATTTGTATGTCAATTGAGGCATAAATGCCATGTGAGTTGAGGGCGTTACCAGTCAGAGAGGCGAGTGAGGGCGTTACCAGTCAGAGAGGCAGCAGGTGATCTTGATGAGATCTTGATTCAGAAAGAAGCCACTAGAAAGAACTTTTTGTTATGCAAATATATGATAATCAGCCATGCATTTGCAAGACAAGTTTCTGTAGGAAGAGTGTAAAAGAAATTTTGTGAATCAATCCAGGCTGTCTTTTCTGATATCCTGGTATGCAAGGCTCATCAGTGGGAAGGATGGACAATGAGCATAAGAAACCTAACACCTTTGGAAAAGAAGAATTTGAGAACCCAGCCTCTGCTCTCCAAGATATTAGATTTAAAGGGATTTGGCACAACAGACTGGGTTGCCCTCTCCAAGACCCATTGGAAGAAATGGACTCTAAAGTTCTCAAAAGGAAAGACATCAGTAGGAAAAGGGCATATTGGGCTATTAACACAGAACTTCAGGATTCATAGATAACAAGCCAGGGATTATAGTACAATGAGGCTGGAGATGGAAGTCCTGTAAGACCCACCAACCTTGCTTTGGGAAACAATGACCAGCACGTGAGTTATTCTAAGCCAGAAACTCTTGCTACCTTGGTCACCATGGGGCTCGCAAGGGCCTCTCTACACAATGGTGTGTTGACTGTGAAAGAGCTGCTAATTCCCTTCTCCAAATCTATTCACTCCATTCACCCTTAGTACCCAATTTTATTTGGGCCACAAGGTTCCTAGCTAAAAGACCACATTTGCAGATATTCTTGTGAAAAAGTATAATTCTAGCCAATGAAATGTAAATAGAAGACTTGTGTGAGACTTTTGAAAAAAGAAGAGATTGCTTCTCATGACTCTGCTAAGGATAAAAAAAAGGGAGACTAAAAAAAAAAAACTAGATCCCTGGTAATCCTGGAGTCATCCCAACACCAGGGGCTGCTTACCTCTAGATTTGTCCATGAGTAAGAAAAAACCCTGGTGTGTTAAACTTGTATTACTTTGAGTTTTTCCTATTTTATTAATACATGACTAACTAGATTAAATCATTGCCTTAGTATGATGTTAAGTGCTAGATAATCTTAAATTAAAATGGAAGTGTATAGAGACCAAAGTTCGTAAGTGGCTACAAGGAGCTGATGAGAGGGAGGTGGAAAGGACTCAGCACTTAGGAGACACCAAGCTTCTGTTAAAGGGTGATGTTATAATTTGGAAATGAATAAGGATGATGGTTGAACAACATGATAAACATAATGTCACTGAACTGTACATGTGAAAACTGTTGGACTGTCAAATATTTTGTTACATGTATATTTATCACAATAACAAAAATTGAAGTAAACAATGATAAATAGGTGATTCAAGTAATTTAAATTTTACATGTGGCATTTGTGGCTAAGTCTAGCCCATGAGTATCAAGTATAATAGTTATCTGAAAGCTGATCTAAGAGGAGTGAGTCAGAATTAGGTGACAATAGATAAAAATTACCTTGAATTTCTTCCGCATTTTCAGTATTTTGCACACAAAGAGCATAAACAACAAAGGCAACAAAGTGTTTTGGACTGTTTCCATATACATAATATTCTGCGATAAAAAGAAAATGTTCAAATGCAATAAAAAAAAATGCAGGAATCATTTTAATCTCCCATATTCACAGAAGTATACTTTTCCACTAAATTGCATTGTTAAATAAAATTTGCTATTTCTTAAAGTAGTATGAATCTTAAATATAAATCTTATGATAAGCCACCCTACATGAAATTAATAGTAAAAAATAGATTCTGTGAACGTGCTGGGAGAATGAAAATATAATAATTAGTGAGAGACAAAATGTACGCAATAAAGTCCAATCTATGTCAGGGAGTAGAGAAGGAAACTCCAAAATGCAACTTTCTGAGCTTCAAAAAGGAACAGTTTAAAGCATCGGTTTAGACATTTAAAGTCACACTACTAAAAAATTTTCACTTGCATCTTCATTTTATCTTGTTTTATGCTTTATTACTGAGTAATTTGTCTAGCCACACAAGGTCAGTCATCACTTATTCACACACGAATTCCACATATCTAACTCCAGACCTCATTTCGGCCCTGAATTCTAGACCTGAATTTTGGTTATGTTCATATGGATGTCCAACAGGCATTAAAAACCAAAGATGTCACTTTGATGATTAAGGTGCGTTTGGACTTAGCTTTCTCAGTTGCCTCATATGAAACATGGATAGTGAAGAAGGAGGTAGAAGAATTGATGCATTCAAACTGTGATGTTGGTGAAGGATATTGAATACATCCTGGAGTGCCAGAACAAACAAATCAATCTTAGAAGAAATACAACCAGAATGTTCCTTCGAAGCAAGGTTGGTGAGACTTCAGCTTGCTTACTTCAGACACGTCATCAGAAAAGACTAATTGCTAGAAAAGGACAGCATGTTTGGCAAAATAGGGGTTTCAGCAAAAACAAGGAAAACCCTCAATGAGATGGGCTGATACGATAGCCACAACAATGGACTCAAACATACCAAAGATCATAAAGGTGGCACAGGACTGGACAACATTTCATTCTGTTATACATAAGGTCTCTATGAGTCAGAGCGGACTTGATGGCAACTAACAACAACAACCCTAAATAAATTTTAAAAATGAAAAGTAACTACTTCCCCTTGCATCTACCCCTAACTCATAGTTCTCTACCTTAGTTAATGTCATCACCCTTACTGCCCATCTTTAACTACTCTTTCTCCCTCTCACCCCCAAATGAACTCCCTTCTTCAAGGTCCCTTTCATTTATCTACTCCTTCCCGTTCTCTCTGCTAATGACCTAAATTAGCCGCCACCACCTCATCTCCCACCAGAGCCATTGGACATCCTTACAACTGGTCTGTCTTTGCAGCATCTTTCAACTTCAATCAAAGCTGATCTATTTGCTAAAGCCCAGATCTGACCATAGTTCACCTCTGCTCAAAAACCTTTGGTGACAATTTGTTCCTAACCACCTTTATATTTTACCTCTTGTCATTTATTTCCCATGACTCTACCCTCTGGTCACCTGCAGCAATTCACATTTCCTCAAACAAGATATTCTCTTGCCGTCTTTATGACTTTCCTGGTACTCTTTCCTCTGCGTAAGATGCCATCTTTTATTCCCCCTCTCTACCTGTTCATATTACCTGTATACGTATATCTGTGGCACCTTCTTTGTTCTTCCTTGTCAGAATGAATTGTTCTCTCCTTTGTGTTCTTAAAAAATTTGGCACACGCTTCTACTAAAACGTCATTTCTTATATGGTCCTTAATTATTATTTCTCTTTCCACCACTAATCTGTGAGTTGTTTAAGTGCAGAGACCATATTGTATCTGGTTTTATATCCTTAGCACAAAACACCCTGCCTTGTGCATAGTAAATGCTCAATAAATTTTTCTGAATTGATATACAATGCACTGTCATGATACCCAAATAAAGGTTTTTTTTTTTATATATATTTCTCTTTCTCTCTGAAAACAAATTACTCATTACATTAGTTTTACTGTCTAAAGGTAATTGCTTGAAATGAGGAAGGAGTCAAACCTGGGAGATGCTCTGAACTACTATTGCATTTACACAGCACATTTTAAGTGCACCATAATGCTTAATAATCACCTAATTATTTATTAAAATTCAACTCTTTTCCAGTTAATTAAACTTGCATTTGGTGAAGCTATCCAATTTTGACAGATAAGCAGCTTTTTATGTGCATGTGTGTGTTAAAGGCTTACTGGATATAATTTTTATAGCCATAGAGGTTTTCAAAATTATCTGCCTACTTAAATACGTAGCAACATCACTGCTTTAATATAGGAAGGCTCTCCCAAAGAAACAATGAGACTTAATATACTGTCTCTAAAGGGGTAAATCTTAAATAATTTAGAGTAGTTATTTTTTTCTTTATATACCCACTTGATTATAGATTAAAAGTATCCCTTTTTAAAAAACAAAAACATAAATATTAAAAGAGTCTATAGCATGGTTTTTGATCTCCCTAAATAATTTATCCTACTATAAGTAAATGATCTGAATTTTATGCCAATGACAACAACAACAACAATAAAATACGGGGCTTTTATTACTTCAGACATTCTCATCTCAAAAATGCACCAATTCTGATAGTGTGTTCTTTGTCTGGGAGCCATTCGTCTTCCTCTCTGGTTTGGGATGCAGGTGCTATTTTTGGAGCACACAAACAGAGGCAGATACATTTTACAGAAGTGCAGAGTCTCTGAAACTGCTGATACGAGTCTGGAGCTTCTATCACAGAAAACCACATTCCAGTAGCAGGCAACCTGCTCGACTCCCCCTTCTGTAAGGGCCTACCTAGAATGTCCCATATGGAATAGCATCAAAGCTTGACCACAAGTCTTTTTTTTTTTTTCTTTTGAGAGAAAGGGCTATATATTATTTTTATTCTAAAAAATTGTTTTTATTATTTAATTATAGAATGTTTTAACCATAACAATGAAATACAGAAACTAACTTAAGAGAAAAATATACCCATTATTTAGATTTGAAAGATGGTCATATTTGGCCATATTTATTTCAGTTTTTTTTTTCAGAGATAAAACTATTGACATATCCTAAGCTTCACCCGCATCCTTTCTCTCTCTTTCTCATCTGAGAGATATGTACAAAATCATAGTATATATTATTTATGGATAGACACAAATATAGTAAAAATTGTTGGGTGCCATCAGGTTGATTCTGACTCAGCGACCCACGTGACAAGGTAGAACAGCTCCATAGGGTTTTCTTGACTATAATCTTTACAGAAGCAGTTTGCCAGGTCTTTCTCTCGCAGAGCCACTGGGTAGGTTTGAACCATCAATATTTTGGTTAACAGCTGAGTGCTTAACAATTAAAGATTTTAGAATACAAAAAAAAAAAAAAGGATTAATAAAAAATTTGTGAGACCATGCTCTAGAGCACAGGTCAGCAATCTTGTTCTGTAAAATGCAAAATATTAATTTTATGCCTCTATTTTAACTACTCAACTCTGTCTTGACAAAACACATATGAATGGATATGCCTATGTTTTAATAAAACTTTATTTGCAGAAACAGATGGTAGGTCAGACTTGTCCCACAGGCCCTAATTAACTGACTACTACTCTAGACGGTCTAGACTGAACTATTCAATGTTTTCAAACAGTTAACTGAAATGCTGTTATATATAAAACAAGTTATAAATAATATTCATTGTAGTTTTTGTAATAACTTCTGTAGATGAGATCTGTTGTCCCCAATTTTCATTGTCTCCTTTTTTTACAGTGATGTAATTTTTAGTACATTACAAAAACAAACAAACAAAAAAGCCAAACCCGTTGCCGTCCACTCGATTTCAACTCTCGGTGGCCCAGAATAAAGACTAACTTTTCCTTACGCCCTCACATTTAGGTGTGGCCAAAAGACTAAGTTCTGCCCAGTGAGCTGTAAATACAAGAGTCATATGGGAACTTTCCTTCAAGCTGGAATACACTCTTGGCCACTTCTCCCTCTGCTTCCTGCATGCTATTATCTGAAAAGGTGGTTGCAGTCACTGGGTCTTCATCTTGTATCACTAGGACATGGGTCTTGTATCACTAGGAGGAGCATTGAGCTGGAAGGAACCCAGCTTGATAGGCTTGGAGATTTAGTAGGAGCAGACCCTATCAGCCATATTATCCCTTGAATGCCTAGCTCCATGAATATTTTAAAGAAAAAAAGAAATTTTAATATTATTAACCACGGTTATATGAGGTTCTCCTGTTATTTGCAGCCAGATATAATTTCGACTGATCCAACTTTCAGGCCTCACTCACGAGACAACAGGCAAAATCCTCTGGCCCACCAAACATCAATAGCCTTGTCTGACAGAGCCCCCTCCCTCCTCATCCGGATTCTGCACTATCAGTTGTCTTCGTCATAGAATCTGCTGTGGGATTAAATATTATTCACTTACAGAAATTTTATACAAAATGTAAAGAAATAGCAATTTTCTGTCTGCAGCTCTTTATTGCATAGACCTAAAATGCTATACACAGTCTTTACTCATTGTATTTCTCAAATTCTGATTAATACTAATATCTAAAGCACAATCATGCAAATACCGGAATTTTCCATTTCTTTTTCTAAATGCATGTGCCTGTTACCACGGAGAAGGAAGTCTCTTTAGTTATACTATTAAGTGTTTTTTCTGCGCAGGCACTGCCACAATGGTGATAGAAGCTGTTTGTACTGCTGTAGTTGTGTCTGGAAAAAAAACAGATTCCAGAGTGGGGAAAACCTGAAAAGATTTACCCTAATGCATGGAAATCATCTATTCTATACTTCTTTGAACCAGGGGATACTGAGTGATTTAAAATCAGGAAAGGTGTGCGCCAGGATTGTATCATTTCACCCTACTTATTCGATCTGTATGCTGAGCAAATAATCCAAGAAGTCAGACTATATGAGGAACTTCTTATTACACACGCCCTCAGATATAACACCTTGATGTTAAGAGTAATTCAACATTTCACATCTGTTTTTATATAAAGTACTTTCGCTTGTCACATCTAAGATGATGACGAGAAGAGGTAAATTGCAAAAGGAATTCCAATCTCAATTTAAACTCAATTTAAGATAAGTGAAAGATAAGCAGGCACAATTAATATTTCTAGCATGGAAAAACTACTGGGGAGAAAGAGACCGTAATGTTAATGTTGCTTATCTCTGGTGAAGGTATAGGTGATTTATCTCTTCCTTTCTATGTTTTAAGTGTTCTACCTCAGGTATTTATTTCTTTTGAAAATGGAAAAAGTAAATATAATTCAAGTTTCCTGAAACATTCATACGAGAATGAAAAATATGAGGAAAATCAACCTGGCATAGAAATTAAAAGCAAATAACAGACCCTTCATTTTCATTTACCTGAGAATTGAAGAAAGGAAGGTGGCAAAATATAGCTACCCCAAAGAGCAAATGACCCAATTGTCAATTTTGTTTTGCTTGGTTTTGCAACGCCTGTGCAATTAACCTTCCAATCATTTCCTCTCTGAGTCTCTAAATCTCAGTTTCCTCCTCCGTCAAATAATACCCATCCCTCAGAGCTGCCGAAAGGAATAAAAATTGATTTGAAAGCACCTATATTTTAATCTCTGGCAGAAAAATAACTAGTTCTTATCACTTTAATAGCAGATGTTCAATCCATTTATGAAATGTGATGTGTGTACACTCTGTGAGCATCGGTGTTGTATGGGAAACAAAGATGAATGAGAAAGTCTTCCCACATCTAAGAAGATCACAATTGAGTTGGAGCGATAAGACATGTACCCAAATAGTTACAATGCAATATTCCTCACAAGACAGGACAAGTACAATGAGATTCAGGGGCAAACTAAGAAAGGATTCACAGGAGCAAAGTAGTCCAGTGTAAAGATGTAAAGGAACAACCTGGTAAGGGAATTGAAAATTCTGAGTTCCAGAGTTGGCCATCCCAGAGACTCTGTGACCCAGCACAGGGTTACAAAACCTCTCTGAGGTTTTTTCCAACTGGGAGAATTTTCTCAAATGAGCTCTAAGATAACTTCTGCTTTAATAACAAACACTGATGTAATACTCTGTGCAATCACTAAGCTTTATGAAAATAGATAAAGATAGTGTGTGTGTGTGTATCTGTGTGTGTGTATGTATATTATAAGGGTATACATATATTTAATCCTCATATCAAACCTATAATAAAAATATAGTTATTACCACTCCCATTTTTTTCAGCCAAGGAATTAAGGCACAAATATACAAAGTAAATTGCCTAGTCACACACCAGGGTTCAAAACCAGACCCTCCCCAGTTAGTATCATGAGCCAAGACTGGAAAGGCTTTTAGGATTTTAAAAAGAAACAAGGAAGGAAAGAATACTTTCCAGAACAGCAGTTTGACATGAGCAAGGGCACAGAGGTATTTCAGCAAGAGGGCATCAGGGCGGCAGGGCATGATCCTTAAAAGAGTAGACGTTTGGATCTAAATCCAAGAGCTGGAAGCTGTTTTCATATTGTGACAGTGAGAAAATTACTTAAGCTCTCTAAACTTTATCTCTGAAGTAAGGATAAGAACATCGCAGGACTGAAATGAAGATCAAATCAGACAATGCTTGCAAAATGCTAAACACAGTGTCTGGCACAGAGTTGGTACTTAACAAATTAAAGCTATTACCTCTAATGGGAGAATAGCCTAGTTTGGCCAAAACGAAGTCAGGATAAAATGAGAACTCAACAGTTATGGGCTATGAAGGTAGGTATGATATGATTTGGGATGGTCTTGAATGCCTGGCCAGGAAGTTTGTATTATTAGAGTCACTGAAAGTTTTCTGTGAGGGAATTTTGTATGGCTACAATCTTAAATTTGTTTGGATTTCCTGAGCACTTACTTCGTGGGCAGGAGGGATAAGTTACTGTGGGAGAGTCATGAGCTAAAGTAATAAAAATAATCCGTCTTGTTCACAAGGACACTGGCTCTAACCTTCTAGTGTGTGGGATTAGGGAAGTTTCTGTATAGAAAAATATATTATTAGATCCTAACAAGGTCAATTTCTAAAAGACAAATTATAGAAATGAATTTTTAAATAGGAAATGATTGAAATGCCTTTATTCATTTATCAGGCAAAGGGCAATGCCAAATCTATGACTTCTCAGTCTGAACTAGTGGGGATGCACAGAGAAAAAAAAGAAATAGATAGGAAATAGGAAGTAAAGAAATAAGTCTGAGCGATCCAACCTAGGCGGACACTTACAAGTTAAGAATGAATGGAGAATCAGGTGGTTTCACCAATAAATAATCAACACTTATTAAATATGGTCTACATGTCTGCGAGTTTACTAAGGACTTCAAATACTTCATTATATTTAATCCCCACAGCATATTCACAGATAAGTATTATTATTATTACCATTTTTCAGATGAGCGAATTGAAACTTGAAGATGTTAGGTAATTTGCCAATGTACCAGAGCTAGTAAATGGCTTGAACCAGGATAGAATACCAATCTTTGCTGCTCTAGCAAAAATCCATATCACCATTAGTACCACTACCACCTATAACCGTACCTCTATCATCATTGGCACCGTCACACACAAACCACCACAACCATCACAGCTATAGCACCAGCACTGCCATCATGATGACTACCACAAACACAATTTCGATATGACCATGACTATCATCACCATCACCACTACCACCAAAACCATCAAATCACCTCAAATACCACTACCACTATCACTACACAGCCCGCACCATTACACCACTGCCACTACCATCATGCCACCGCTGCTGCCACCACCATCATACCACCACCACTGCCACCACTATCACACCACTGCTACTGCCGCCGTCACCACCACCATCATGATCACTAGCACCATCACTGCCACCATTATGCCTACTACAACCACCAATAACACTACTACCATTGCCATGACTACTATCACCACCACCTCCATCACCGCCACCAACAGCAACACCAGCACCTTAATCACACCCCCACAAAAACTACCACTACCATAACCATGATTACCACCACTATCATAGCATTACCAACAATCACCATTGTCACCATTCTCACCACCACCATCACTACTATTACCACCTCCACCATCACCGTACCACCACCACCATCATCACCACTGCCACCACGATACTGTCAATACCACCACTACCATACTAACCACACTATGTCCACCACCACTGCCACCACCACCGTCACCATTACTACCTCTGTATCACCACTATCGCCACTACCAATACCTTCTTTAATGCCAACCAACCGCCTCCACCACAAACATACCCTTCTGCCACTCAGGGAGACTAGTTTCTTTAAGACCAAATGTATTTCCATGAAAAATAATCCATATCTATAAAATCTCCCAGGAATCAATTTCTTTCTCAACTTCTTCCTACATGAAGGGCATGATTTCATCAACTATAGGCCCCTCTCAGGACAACTGTAATCAATATCTCTACTGTGAGTGATTGCTAATATATCGTGGAAATCAAGACACCAGATTTAGGCCAGTTCTATTTTCTATGATTATGCAATAATATACTTTATAGACTAGAATGTATTTCTAAATTAAAAATAATAATAATAAAGTTTATACAATGATATGCATATTGGAGAGGGTATGAGTCTTGCTATTTAAAGGATAAGCCACAGGCAAGCATCAGCAGCATCGCTGATGGGGGCTGGAGAGAAATTCAGAACCTCAGGCCCCACTCTTGAACTGCCAGGTCAGCATCTGCTTTAACAAGCTCCCCAGCTGAATAATGCAGCACATCAAAGTTTGAGAAGCACTGCCCTGACCCCGTAGCCAAGTCTACCCTCTGCCTATAACAGTGGCTGATTTTTGTTTGGTCATTTTTACAAAAAGCTCAACTCAGACTCATAAAAAGCATAAAAACGTTCCCTTTTAAATAATATTTAGTATAGAGCTGTTTTCAAAGAGCTGAGGATCTAGCTGGCTCATCACTGAATGATGAAAACAGGTATTTTTTTTTTTAACAAAAAAGAAGGCAGGCTTCATCAAGGAGGAGAAATTACAAATACATGGAAAAAGAGCATCAGGAAAGGGTTAAAAACAAGGTAAAATATGAAGAGATATTTGAAAGAAACGATAGCAGAGAGAAAACATTCTTTAAATAGAACAGGAATAAAGAGGACATGGGAAAATGCTGCCCCCCTTTGAAGTAGAGAAGAGAAAGCCTGTAAAACTGACACTAAAGTGGCAGATGCTGTTAACGAGGCTCTGAAGACCGAGCTTTCACACATAAACACGCACGTACAAACAAGAGCTCGTATACCTACGTGTGCGTGTGTGTACAGGCAGTATTAATCTATAATCAATTTAGTAACTTGTAAACAATTTTTAAGAACAGACACCTCTGTGACTACTGTACTTTAGGAACCACCCTGGGGACCTGATCTCTCAAAGTCTCTTCCTCCCTTTTAATCCTTCCCTTGCTCCTAGTCAAAAGTTAAACGATTTCCTTCTCTTTTCCAGTTTCTACCTTTGAAACCCTCATCATCTTCCTCTCTGAGCAACCTAATGTAATTAAAATCTATTTATGAAGTATTTATAGATGTCTACCATGGGCCCATTCTACTGTCATTTCGAGTCATAGAATTTTAGAATAGCAGAGGCACGTAAAAGAAGTAAAGCAGTCTGTATGACTCTGCATCCCTTATAAACCGGTGCCTTTGCTCTGTCTTCTCCAGCAAACTGAGCCTGATGCTGGTGGGCCAGCAGATTCCAAATCCTGCTAAAAACCCTTCATGCATTTAGGTCTCCGCTTTCTCAATTGGGTAAATTGTTTCTCTCCCCATTTTTATTTTGCTTTAAAAATGTCTTTTCTCACCAAAATGATAACAGTTTTGCTTAACTATGAACTAGAAAGAATCCCTTAGATATGCTTAAACACAATATCCAGAGGAAAGTTATATGGACAATATATTCTACTGTTAAATAATTTCATTCATGTGTATTTACCATGTAATTTAAAGTGTCACATCTTATTTTATACTGAAAAAAAGGAAAATTCTATTTCCGGGGCATGTAAAGCTCATTTCTAACACTTGCCCACCCGCACCAGCGTCTGCTACTGCCAGGGTATTAGATTACAGAGAGATGATAACTAGTAAAAACAAATCTCTTCCCAGGCCGAATTAATCCCCTCTCTTGTGAGCTCCAAGAGCACTGGAATAGACTTCTGCTGCAGACCTCTCGATTACTGTTAATCATTTAAATGTTAACCCCTCCACTAGACTGTACTGCACCTGGAGGGTAAAGCTGTGCTATTCAGATGGCAAGGTGCTCAGTTTGTAGCTGTTTGAAACAGGACCTCTTTTTTTTTTAATTCTTGTTTGGCTGTCATTTAAAAATATGGTAATACCTATAGAATTGCTTATTAAAATACTCTTATGCTTGATTGGTTAGGCATTTGGCTGCTAATCAAAACGTCAGCAGTTTGAATCCAACAGCCGCTCCTTGGAAGCCCTATGGGGGCAGTTCTACTGTGTCCTATAAGGTCACTATTGAGTTGGAATCGACTCCACGGCAACAGGTATTTTTTTATGCCCGATTATTTTTTATCTACTAGTGAGAATATGTCTGTGCGGAGTAATTGCAGAATCAGGACCAGTTGACTGTATACTGACATATATGTCAGAATGTTAAAATCTTGGCTCCTTTGCCAGATCATTTAATCCCTCTAACATCAGTCTCTGCATCTGTACAATAGGGATAAAAACCATACCTACCTCATAGAGTTAAAATGAGATAATGTGTTGAAATGCTTATTATAATGCTTAGAGCACAGAAGGTGCTCTATGCATAATGAAAAATCAATAAAGTTATTGATTTCTAATCAGAAACTGAAAATGAAGAATTTTAGATATTAAAGATAAGTCAATCTTTGCTTAAGTTCTGTGGGAAATTGCATATTCTCTTTCATTTTATCACTCTTCCACTATTTCTCAAGACAATCCAAGTCAAATGGCTAGTGCCACGTGAGGCTTCTCTCCTAATTTAACTTCACATGAGCCAGCCCCAGAAATACAGGAAACTGAGGCCTTGGGTGGTACAAACAGTTGTGCTAACCAAAAGGTTGGAGGTTCAAGTCCACCCAGAGGCACCTCAGAAGAAAGGCCTGGTGATACACTTCCAGAAAAAACAGCCATTGAAAATCCTATGGAACACAGCTCTACACGGACACACAAGATGTTTCCATAAGTCAGAATCAACTCAAGAGCAACTGTTTGGTTTTGTTTCTTTTTTGATACCTTCTCACTTAGTGCAAGTCAAACACCTGTAGTTGACATTCCCAGATTCCTGAGCACAGACAAAAATACAACTGAATTACAGAGAGCCTCCTAAAAAGACATACACAGACACAATCATAAAAAGAGAAGACTCCTGATCCCAATGGTATTTATCTTCATTTAATGGGGAGTGAAGTGGAACTTTATAAGAATTTTACTAGAGGTCACAGAATTGCTGCCTACTTCTCCTTCCCGTCTGAAACCAACGAGCGCTTTCCCTGGCCATCCTAGAGTAGCATTACCCACCCGAGCCTCTCAGTCCCCGTCAATGATCTTTACAGCATCTGTCATTATCTAAAATTAACAATTGATTTATTATATTATTTGTCTCCCCCCCTTAGCATGTAAGCTTTCTGAACTCAACAGTTTTTCAGTGTTTATCAAATGAATGAATGAATGAATGCATACATTTGCAGCTCTGGTTTTTTCCTGGCTTCTGGGCTTCACTCTAGTATTCACCCTAGAAACTAGGAAATACCAGGATATTTTCCAACTTCACTAGAGACGGAGCAATTAGTGTCTACTGCATGTTAATGATGTATGCTCCCACCACCTTCTCCTAACCCGAGTTATTTATTCATGGAGTTAACGGTTAACCTGAGTGCAATTTATATAAGTACAATCTAGAAAGACTTGCTAGTTTAAGCCGAATTTGTTATTTTGGGTTTTTTTTTTTTTTTTCCCTTCCTCCCAGAAGACATTCACGAGAGAAACGTAAAGGTGTTAAACCCTAGGAAAGACGAATTGAGAAAAGAGACTTACAGGAGCATCAGCCCCTGTTTCCAGAAAAGAGGCTGACAGTCGAAGCAGGAGACATCCTTCCAGAAAGCATGATCTATCAGGTCAAAGTTCAAATTGTTTCAAAACGAAAACATTTATTTTTACCCAAGTGAATTATTATGGTCCCTGTCATGGTAAGGTCTATAAATCTGTGAAGGATAATCACCAGCTGTTGTCTATGTGACAGGAGGTTACAAGAGGAGGAAACAAATGTCCTCATACGGATTGATTATGTGGGGTCCTTAAGGTAGAGGCCGCATCTTCTACTTTTTGGGTCCCCCATGGATGGCTAGCCCAGTGTGTTGTGACATAAGGTGTATTAAACGTGCTTTAAATTGGAAATGCATAAACATAAGGGATGGGGCTGTATCTCAATCTAAGGAAAGCTGCCGATCAGGAGTTATAAAAGCTAAGAGTTGGATTCCTCAGACAGGGCAGATATTTTTTCTCTAAATTTGTTTTTAAAAGAGATCAAACTTGAATTCATTTTGCCTGATAAACAATTTTTTTGCAACAGAACTAAAGGACTTTTTTTTTTCAGCCCCTCCATTACGTCAACATCTTTAACAAGAACAGGTTTTAGCAGAGTTAGTCTTTAAAGGGACAATCTTCTTTCTACTCACTGCAATTCATGATTGTCAGGGCCCTTATGATAAACTCACTGAATTTTAGAATGAAGGCCATTAAAAACATATGGTCCAAACCCTGGTTTTGCACATGAGGTTTTTGTTTGTTTGTTTGTTTTTAACTATTCTGGAGAGCTGGAGTTGATAGGTCATATGACTTTTAGGTAGGTAAGGGCAAAATTGAACTACCTCAGCAATGAGAATGGAGGGTTTGAGAACTGAGGTAGAGTTTGCATCTTAAGGTTGTTTCTTCAGTATCCAAACACAGAAGACAAGAAGATCTACAACAAAATTCTTCATCTCCCTGAATTAGTAGGTGGGTTTTTTTTTTTTTTCCAACAGGGAAAACTTGTAAAGAGGAAGAGGGGCAGAAGGAAAGAGACCAAAGTCTCATCTTTATCCTTGTTATGACATAAATGAACAATGAAAACACCAGAAATATGTGATCACCAGACTTTAATATGCTTATTTCCTGAATGCCCTTTGTATCAACTGATTTTATTTGAAGGCAGATTTGCAAATATAAGGTATTCTATTTGAAGGGTGACTTATTCTAAGCCGGTACCTTCAGATTCTTTCATTGTGGCAAAACAGAAAGGAGCATATTTTTCCTGGCAATCCACTACACACACAAACCACCCCCCCCCCCGCCAAAAAAAACCCACTCCTGTCAAATCAATTCCTACTCATAACAACCATATAGGATAGAGTAGAACTGCCCCATCGGGTTTCCAAAGCTGCGATCTTTATGGAAGCAGACTGCCACATCTTTCTCCCACAGAGTGGTTCATGGGTTTGAACCACTGACCTTTCAGTTAGCGGCCAAGTGCTTAACCACTGTACCACTAGGGCTCTTAGTACACACATATGCATATAGAACAGACATATAAGTTTCAGAGAACCATGCTGAAGTTTGCCACATTTAGCACTTTAATCAATCTAAGTCCCTTACTGCTTATATAACAGACAGTTTAAAGCTTTGTAATATGCCCACTCTGTTTTTGTTATTAATTTTTAGATTTGTGCCTTTCCAAGTTGTGGTGAAGGGTAGTGTCCCACACTTCCCTGGTAGCTTTATGGCACAAGCCAGCCCTGTTCTCAGAATACTGGTTTTCAATATCAGTGAGGTAGGATGCCCCAGAATTAATCTCCAGCCGAAAAGTCTGCCTGTGCTGGTTCGGTCACACAATGCTGAGGGTAGCAGCACCCTCCATTTGGTCTCTTTTACCCAACGCTATTTCAGGGGTTTAGGCTACAACAGAGAGAATTCTCAATGTTTAGCCCTGAGCAGTTAACCATAGGAGACATTCAACTTTTTGGATGAGTGAAAGTGAAGCTTGGTTCACTTTAACCATCATCTTGTTAATAATCCTTGCCTTGCTTGCACTGAGAGAGGATAACTAATGTTTCAAAAGAGGACATGGTCAGGTGTTTTCTGGTCAACAGCAGCTACATAGCATGGAGCTACTGAACCCAGAAAGGATGTCAATGCAGAGTGCCTATTTGTATCCAAATTCTGAATTCGGAAGGTTTCTTGTACAGATTTCGATTTCGTTACTGCGTGTGTGTTTTCCTTTGCAGCTTTCTTTGCTAGTCACATTTCTTGCTAACAACATCATTCCCACTTAGATCCCTGAAAAGAAGAGGCGATAGACTTTTTCCCTGTAGTGGTGCAGTGCTGTGGAGTTTGAGTGTGTGGTGAGTCACACACAGCCCCATGGGTCACCAGACTGGAAGTGGCAGGGAAGGAGGTGGGCTGGAAAGGCAAAATCCCTGGGACTTCTGGGGGGGAAAGCTGACCTGCCTGTGGACTATCTTCCTTTGGGTCCCCTGAAAACTCCCCATCACATGAATTATGGGTCCCTGTCCTCCCTCTGAAGGAGTCCTGTTGGCACAGTGGTTAAGCTCTAGGCCGCTAACCTAAAGATCAGAGACTTGAACCCACCAGCTACTCTGCAGGAGAAAGATGTGGCTGTCTGCCTCCATAAAGATTATAAGCCTTGAAAACCCTATGAGGCAGTTCTATTCTGTCCTATAGTGCCGCTCCGAGTTGGAACTGACCCTTTAGGGAGTGGGGACTCAAAACAGGACAGAGACATGCACACTTTTTGCCTAACGTCACTGATTTTTCCAAAGAAGGGATCAGAGGATAAATGGGGGTAGGTGGTAGCCCCATGCACTAGCCCCATTCACAGGGCATCTCGTCTTCCGGCGCTGCTCCCAGTGCCTAGGAGAAACTCAGAGTGCCCGCGAAAGTGTACTGCGTTGCCGTCTGGCTTTCTTCCCGTTCTATTATGTTGTTATCATATTTGTTTTGTTGACAGTCTTAGTAACCTGAAAGGTTCATGGCCACCTGGTGGGCCTGGCTTCTTTAGCCTAACACCCTCCCCTCAGACTTAGGAAAAAAGTCCTGGCTGCTGCCTTGCTCAACTCAGTCCTGGGCTAAGGCAGGCTGAGGGAGGGCTGTCCTTGGAACCAACTTGCCCGCCTCCCAGGGCGCGCCCCGCCAGCCCCGGCTGCATCCTGCCTGGAATCGGATTGTCCCGGGCTCCTCCTGGTTATCAAGGTGTTTTTGTTTTTGGAGGGTCCTGGGGGGTGGGGCGGGGGGGCGCAGTTCCTGACACCATGTCTAACACCCCATAGCCCGGTTGTCCCTCACCTTCTTCACTGAGCTCACTCACCCTAGGCTACTCTGCCCATCAGCAGCCCCCTGCGTGGAGGGCGCTATCCCCCAAATCCAGCCTGAGCCTCAAGCCTGCAGCCGCCCAAGTCTGGACGCTTTCCTAGGGCTAGCCGGACCCCGTGTCCCCTTTTCTTACCTCCTGCCTCGCAGCTCCTTCTGCCTCCTTTCAGCAAGCACCTCAGCTCTTAGCAGTCTTCAGACCCCCAACACCACTTTCACTGCCTTGCCTACTGCCGACCCTCGGTGCTGCCCCCCCGAGTGGCGACTAAAGGATCCGTATGGTACAGGGTCCGGAGTAAGGGGGACGGTGGAAGCTTGTTTTGAAAACTCACCTCCCTTCGGAATTTGCATCCTCCGAGGAGGGAACAGTGCTACCAGAAAGCTGTCTCCGGGGACGGGCTATGAATCTCCCAGCCTAGACTGTTGCCCCCCATCTCCCCCTACCCAAGGTCTAACTCGGGTCCTCGCCTGTTCCCCATGTTTACACCCCGCTTTAGTCTCCGGGACTCGTGGGGTAAGCCCAGCCCGGGCTGGAGCAAAGCAGCCGCCGCGGGCGCAGCCCCATTCGCGGGTCCTAGCGAGGGGCTAGCGCGGAGGCGCACGGTGCTCGCCAGCACGCCCCTCCCTCTCCAGGGACTGGAGGGGTACAGACGTAGGCGGGAGGGTCTGGAGGGAGCTGGTGCTTATCAATTCCGCTGCCGCCTCCTCTGCTGCCAGGGGGGAGGTGGGCGGGGGTGAGGCAGGAGCGCGGGCTAGGACTGAGACTAAAGAGAAGTCAGGAGAAGTTTGCGCACAGCTTCAGAGCTGAGAGAGGGAAGGCAGGAGCCGGGAAGGTGAGCCTCCTGGACTCTGGGAAGATACAAAGATATAAGATATAAAGCATGGGGAAGAGCAGTTGCCTTTTAGCCTATAACGGAAACTGAGGGTAGATTTAAACCATTACTTAAGGTAGAATTAAAGTGTCAGGAAATCAGGTGGGAGGGGCCGGAGAGGGAGGGTATAAAAACTAACGCAGTTTGCTCTCGCGTCAAACTAGGAAAGCCAGCCCCCAGACACTTGGAGGGCTGCGCCTCTCTCGGCTCTCAGACCTCCTGGGCTGGCGAGGTGCACACCATCTGCACCTCACCCTGCGAAGGACACCTCCTCTCCAGGAGATGGGCACTGGAGCTTGAGTTCCTCAGTCCCTGGAGCCACCACCTTCGCTTCTACTGACCACCCGGTGAGAGCTATTCCAGGTAAGGAGAATCTGGGAATAAGCCTGACCCAAAGATTTGGGGCGTCCCATGGGGTGGTTAAATTGCTTTTTAAATTGCAAAACTGTAGTTTGATTGTGGTGTTTGAGGTTCTGATATAGACTCACCTTGGTCTCGGTCCCTTCATTTTACCCTTGATTAAAAGAAAAATAGTTGTTTTGGGAAGGTGCTACAATTTACGGGTTTGTATTGAAGCAACCTGTGGTTTCTTGTGTCTTTTACTATGTTGTTAATATCAATTTTCCTTCAAAAGTTGTATTGTCCAACTTATTAGGTCCAAAAATTAAAGGCTGAAAGTTGTGGAATATTTCCAAAAGGTGTTTATTAGCTAACAAACAGAGAATATTGGCATCTATAAGATGTGGCGATGGTTTTCTGGGTATTGGAAATGAGCAGAGTAGTGAATGGAGTTGCTTGTTAAGTCCTGTTTTACAGTGAATTATTTTCCAACAATCATTTATGCATAGCAGCCATTCTTCACACCTATTAGGAAAAATATGTTGTGTGCGTAGTTTCCAAAAGTGTACTCTTTTTCATGATGCTCTTTCCAAGCCAGGATGAAAGACATCATGAAAAGCTCTAACAAATTAAGTCTTATTCCTGAAACATTCATTTTCCTTGAGATCCAAGGAAATCCAACCAAAGTCAAAAATCAACAATGCAATTAGATTTTTACAGCCTTTATTCAGGCTTTGTTTTGCAAATCTACCCAAGGAAAGTGCTGTCAGAACTTTAAGCTACAATATTATTTGGTATATGACAGGCTGGAAGTAAAGGTTCCATTTGCCTATCTTCATGAGACCCTGACAGTTTCATGGCTGTAGTTAGCCTGAACCAAGTGGTCTGTTCAATGTTATTTGTTCAAATCATTGGGTGATTGAAAGCAAAATGTTCAAAATAAATCGAAGTTGGACCATGCAATGCCTTAAACAAATCTTTAAATAGCCAAAGTGTCCGGGTTTAAGACTGTCTTATATACAATATTAAGTGATAACAGAAAACAAGTATTTTATATATTTGAGCTACTTGGGTTTACAATTAAGGACAAAGTAGGAATGCTTTTAGTGTTGTCGGGTTATTACAATTCAATTTTTAATAGCATGTCACTAACCCATTAGGTGTTCGGTTAAAGAACTCAGCTATAAAAATTCAAACTGTTTATCCACTAGCATTACAAGAGAAACTAAGATGATTTGACTTGAAAACATCTTTACAGTTTAAGTCAGTATTCTCAAAGGGCACTTGTTTCTACTCAATACTGAACATAGCTCAAAACATACGTCAGCCAGGATTTGTTTTGGTTCAATACCTCTAACCTACAGGTAATTTTAAGAACTATAGCCGCAAGGGTAATATTTGGTCATATTATAAAATATTCTAAGATTATTCATTGACCACAGCAACACGTTGAGTATAGCCGGTACAAAATCATCATTATACCTTATTCACAAGGACACTTGGGGTTGTATGGTTTCATGATGCTCAGAGTTGAAGAAAATTAGCTGATATAAATATAGTTTCCCATTTTCATGGTTTTTTGGAACTCCAGATAATGAATGACGATGGTTGGAAAATGATAGAATTTGCTACTCAGGGGACACTTAGCTTCTGTTAAGGGTGATGGAAGAATTTAGAACAGTTAAGGGTGATTGTTGAACAACATGATGAACATAATGTCACTAAACTGTACATGTGAAGATTGCTGAAATGCCAAATGTTCTGTTACGTATGTATTTACCATAATTAAAAAAAAATATATATCACTTGCTTCAATCAGTTGAAGACAGGGAGCTAAATCTTAGTGTATTTGTGCTGTGGCAACTGTTCTTGAAGGACTTCTCAGACTCTTTCACTGTTGACGTAATGAAAAAATTATCTTCTGTTGGTTTTTATTAGAGAATGGAAATAGGTGATGTTTTCAATGATAACCTAAACCAGTGTTCTCAGCCCGGGCTGCAAATTAGAATCAATGGGAGAGCTCTCAAAAAAAAAAAAAAAAAAATGAATGCCCAGGTCTTACCTTAAAACAATTAAATCATAAAATCTAAGGAAAGGGTCTACATTTTGGTATATTTTTTAGATGATGGTAATGCGCACCCCAGATTGAGAAACACTGACCAAAATGGTTCCCATTGGATTTGGTGGAGCCCATTAATGTTGGAGGGTAAAAATAAACGCCATTTTGTTGCATTGCCACTCTAAGCTTTATTTCTTTGAAATACATGTATATATAATTTTGTATATTATATACATATATAACTGGATTTTCCAATTAGAAGAAAGAGATTTTTTCTTTAATGTTAAATGTTTAAAACATAACAGCTTCCAGAAAAAAAAAAACTCCGAAACAAGCTATTGCGTATTATCTGACCCTCCAAAAATACTTTAATTAATGAACTCTAAGAGATGTTAAAAATAATGCTTTATGAAATACAGAGTTTGATCTCATTTTACTAAGACCTACGTAATATGTAATGTGCAAATATGTTATCTTTTGAGAGGGGAGAAAGAGAAAAATGGAGTCATTCTCCTTCATATCAACTAAAATATCCTGGGTACAGACCATGTTCTAGTACTTTCGCGTAAATTTTTTTATTCAAAGCTCGCAATCACCTTGTGACGCATGTTGTTATTCTGATTCTTACAGATGATGAAATTGAGGACTCATTAGGTTAGTGAACTTGCTCAAAGCCATGCACCAGTAAATTAAATATGGGTTTGACTGCAGGTTTTCTTATTCCAAGTTCAATGCTATAATAAAAAATACAGATGTATGTTTAAATGTATATATATTATGCATATAAATATATATTTATTTAAAAGCCAACATATATTTAAAATCAGTGTATGCTAAGAGCATGGATTCTGGCACAGCTCTGCTTGGGTTGTCTCCCAGCTCCATCACAGATTTTGGGCAAGAAATTTAACCTTTCCATGTCTTGATTTCCTTTGTAAAATTAGGTTTTTCTGAGGAATGGATGAGTTAATATTTGTAAAGCATTTGGGGAGGCACCTGGTACGCAGTAAGTTCTATGTAAGTGTTATATTTTTTTTAAATATCATTTATTCAAAAAACATTTTTGATTATTTATTATATGCCCAGCATCACACTAACCCTGAAGATAAACGTAGACAAATAAGACATATAAGACAAATAAGGATTCTGTGTCTAGTAGAAAATGGCAATACATAAGTAACCATTACACTCAGGTATGGGATTTTTTTTTTCCATCTTAATTATAATTAAAAGCATTATTTTGTCCTTGACAGCTGTATACCTTTCAATGTTAATATGATCTTCCAAAGCTCCATACAATGAAAATTATAAGACCAAGTGATAATATTTAATGTTGTCAAAATGATATTTTTATTTCTACTAACAAAACATGGGAAATCATATTAATACACGTTTCTAGCTTCACATTATGAGTTTAGAAAACCAGCAATATTGAAAGATTTCAGGTCTTTAAAATTTTACTTTGAAAGGGGATGGCCGGGATGAAACACTGGGGAAGAATCAGTAGAAAATGTTATTGGAATTTGTTTCTGAATACTTCTAAGTGCAATTTTCTTGAATTGGTTTTCTGAAAACTGCGTTGTGTGATTGGAATGTGGTTTATTTTTATTTTTTTAAGAATAATAGTTCTTAGGGAAGAGTGAATCAAGGGGTAAAGGTAAAGGTCTCTAAGATGGACTGGCTGTGCTTCCCAGACCATGTCTACGGCTCCAAGTTGTTGCCAGAATATTGCATGACGTCTCCGGGGCACCTGTGGATACCTGAGGTATAAGACTTTGACTGTTCCAGGGGAAAAAAAAGTCCTTCTTTATTAAAAATAGCATGTGAATTGACATTACATTCCTTGTACAATATACCAGTAACACAGATATTCTAAACCTAAGAAGCTATATTTGAAAGAAAGTAGCTGGTTCAGGAAAATATTTTCTGTTTCTGTAATCAATAAAGCATCCTATTTAAAATTTCTGTTTGCAAATGTATGTCCTTCCCTCTTACCAAGTTTCAAGGCTACTCCCAATTTTTCCCATGGGCGCTACATTTTTCTTCTTCGCAATTTCACCATGACCCTAGAAATTTCACCACCAGCCCTTATTACATTTAACAAAACAAATATCCCCCCTAATTTTCAGTCACATTCGATCCCTCTGTGTGGCAATGAGTGTTGAACAACACGGCCAGACCAGTTGCCTGAGCCCCGATTTTTCACCTAGCATTTCTGAATGCGTAGTCCTTGCCCAGGGACTGTAACACTTAGAGCCACCCGTCAGTCTGGCATTTAAAATACCTCAAAATATAGTCTCATTTCATCTTTCCTACCCAAATCAGGTAGAAAACCTCAGCAGCTCCCTAATTCCACTTCAGAAGACATAGTTCCTCCCCAAAATTGATTCCAGGCTATGCGTCCATCCTTCAGTTTCAAGTTTTGAGCCCTTGCCTGTTGACCCCAGTTTATATTCTATTGCCTCCAAATTGGTGCGTGTGAAGCCCTTTACATGAACAGTTCAGTTGGGGAGCTGCTTTGCTTTGTTTTTGATTTCTTTCATTTGGGGAGGTACTTGGTACCTGGTAGTTCAAGATCCGACATTTCCAATATTACCTGCCTCTATTCTTTTAAATATATTAATCATCCCCTGTAACACATCCAACAAATTTCCTTCTTTGGACCTTTGCTAATTTTTAAAAACTCAGTAATTATTTACTAAATGTCTATTATATCCTAGTCAGAGCATATCGTGACAAATTACAGTTCCTGGCTTCACCAGGGCTGGAAGAGGCAGACAAACCAATAGATAACACAAATGTGTGGTAAGTACTCAAATGGAGAAATGCCATGAGCATTTTGGAAGCAGAGAGAAAGACCTTCTAACCGGACATCACGGAAGCTTTCTGGGGAAGGTAACGCTAAAACGGCCATGATTCAACATTGAAATGACAAGATAGAATAACCAGATAAAGACGGGCAAAAGTTAAAGTGTGTTACAGGCAGGGCACTAGACTGTACAAAGCCCTAAAGATTTGAAACAAGATGGGGATTTTGGGAAGCTGCCGGGGTTTTGGTTGTACCAGGCGAGGTCTATGGGGCATAGATCGTAAAGAGGCTTTCTTGCCCGTCATATTAAAGACTTCGCAAGTTATCATGACAGCAAAGGAGTCCTTGGAAGAGTCAACGCAGGAGGCTGAAACAGACAGATTTGCCTTTTGGTAGATCACGCCGATAGAAAGATAGGAGGCATATTAAATTGAAAGGGGGATGAATACAAATTAACTGGAAGCCTGGAACAATTTTTCAGTAGAAGAGGGAAGAAACAATTACTGCTACGTTGCCCAGGATAAAAAAGGAAAAAGACAGGAGATATCTTAGTGGTAGTTTTCTTAGGACTGGGTGAATGAGAAAAATTGAGAGTGGGGATGAATGTGGGAAACGAAAAAGTGTCTGATGAATTTGAGGTTCCTTTCACAGGTAATAAAACCAAACCCCTTGCCTTTGAGTCAGTTCTGACTCATAGAGACCCTGCAGGACAGAGTAGCACGGCCCCATAGGATTTCCGAGGAGTGGCTTATGATGCAAACTGCTGACCTTCCGGTTGGCAGCCGATCACTTAACCACTGCACCACCGGGGCTCCTCACAGGCAATAGGAGAGAGATTACATCATTCACCAAGTCCAGAGAAGGACTATTTTGGGGGAAGGAAGATAAAGAGTTCAATTAAGAAGATGATACATTTGCTTATTCGTGCGGTGATGTTTGGTAGCAGTAACTACAGAAATCTGTGGTTTGAGAAAGAATTCTAGGCTAGACGTACAGATCTGGGAGACATGAGAGTATCTGTTGCAGAGGACAGTGTAGAGATGGAAGAAATCACCTGTGGAGAAGTTGAAAAAGAAAAGAAAAGAAAAATCAAAAGTAGAAAATTTAAAAGAAAATAAAAAAGGGGAAAGGAATCATTTACTGATAGAACCTGTAACCGAAAAACTGAGCCCATTGCCGTTGAGTCAATTCTGACTCATAGCGACCTAAAGGGACAAGGGGAAAAAAGAGCCTACAAAAAAGATAAAAGTCTAGAGAAACAGGAAAAAAACACAAGAGGAGGGGGTTTCGTGAAAGCCAGAAAGAAGGGAGTGGGTACCTCTGCCAGATGTAACGTGCAGATCAAAGAGGGTAAGGAGCGAGAGCTTTTCATTTGGATTTAACTAAGGTCAGTTCCAGCAGAGGGTCGAGTGTAGGCGAGGAATAAAGGAGAAATGAGGAACAGAGACGCTGAGTGTAGACAATAATTTTCAATAACCTTGAGATGCACACCTGGCTTTATCAGCCTTTTTTGAAACCATACAATTCCCTAAAGTTTAATTTAAATACTGCTTCCTTTTTTGCGCGTTACCTGGATGGCCAGTGACCCCCAAACAAGCAGTGATATGACGTCACCACAGCCCTCTGCTTAGGGCGTCCAGAGGCACCTACGGCGTGGGCAATGCCTGCCTTTGCAGCTGGGTAGTCATTCCATTTTATAACCATCTTATGGTGCTCTGGTGGTGCCATGGTTAAGTGCTCAGCTGCTAACCAAAAGGTCGGTGATTCAAACCCACCAGCCGCTCCATGGAAGAAAAGACCTGGTAATCTGCTCCCGTAAAGAAAGGAAAACCTACAGGGCTTTTCTATTCTGTCCTACGCAGTCTCTGTGAGTCTGAGTCAGTGTGACGGCACAAAATAACAGCAACAAAACGGGGTGCTTTATCCTCCCTTAAGTATTTTGAATTCTGTTAACTTTTCTGATTTCCCTACTAGATCACAAAGGACACAATCGTCTATCTCTCCCATCTTTGCAGCACATCCAGGAGACCTTCTCTTAATAAAATGAGTTAAAACTTTTCGGAAATGTGGCCATAAGTATAGTGAATTTTTCCTGAAAGCGTTTTGGCTACATAGAGGCTTAAAATTTTCCTCTCTTAAGGTAGCAACTAGCTGTTGCCCCAGAGCTTTCAACTACTTCTCTCCGGTACTTTCTTACACTCATTCTCCTCTTTCGGGCTTGAATCAGTGTGGACCCAAGGAGCTTAACCCTGTTTTCTTTAGTGAGCATTTAAAACATAGTTCAGATCCTCAGAACACAGCATTCAGTTTAAGCATGCAGAACTGTTTGCCAGCAGCCCCTTTATCCCTTATTCATCACAAAGTTCATACCTCTTCTTCTCCCCTGCCTCTTGTACTAGGCTGAAGCTAATTAGGTGGTATTTATACCTCTGGAGGGGAGAATAAAGGAGGGCTTTCCTTCCCGTGTTCCTAATATCAACCAGAGCCCTGGAAACAATTCTAAACTGTTTGAATAGCTGATCTCCAGCAAGTTAATACCATCGAGACTTTAGGGGATTTGACTAAAAATAATAATAAGCGCAGCTACAATTCATTGAGCACCTACTGTGTCCTGGGTACATCATACTCAGTCGCATCTCAAGACAATTCTATGGGATATTACCAAGCTCATTCCATAGTCAAGCAAACAGACTCATAACGCATCAAGGCTCATGCATGTCCGGAGCAGCAAAGCTAGAATTCAAACCTAAGTTTTTCTGATGCCAAAAGACTACACTCGCTCCACTCCTGTTGCCAAATGACATTTCGATGATGAGAACTTTTTATTAGACTTAGAATATTAATGGTCTTGAATGATCAGAGCCTTTAAATAACTGGTGGAATTCGGAGCCCCTCTCCAGGGACATTACAGTCAATCGCTCTGGAGGCTTTAACATTAACTCTCCAACTCCGTGGAGCTGCAGGAGCCGTGCCTATGTTGTTATTGGGTGCCATCAAGTCAGTTCCGACTCCTAGTGACCCCGTAGAATTGCCCCGTTAGGGTTTTCTAGGCTGTAAACTCGACAGCAACAGATTTGGTTTTTCTGGTTTACCCTTTACAGAAGCAGATCACCAGGTTTTTCTCCCATGCAAGAGCTGCTGGGTCAGTTTGAACCACCAACCTTTCAGTTAGCAACCAAGCGGTTAACTGTGCCATCAGAGCTGTTTGCCATGGCTATACCTATAGCAAAAATGCCAGCCTTTTGAAACAGCTGGGAATAGTCCGGGCTAGTGCTGCCTGTCAAGTGGACATTCCAAGCGATGCCCTGCACAGCAAAGAAAAAACGTGAAATGTGAGATGGCTCTTCTAGGATTTTAGACTTTCATGCCTAACCCAAATATGTTTCTATTAAGTAGACCCTAAAATAATGTATTAGTTATAAATGGGGATGAATTTGGTGCCAGGCAAATACGAAAAATACTTTTATCCTTTCCTGGAGCCCAAAAGCAACAACCCTTATCCCAGGATATGATAGGGAAGAAAAAAAAAAGTCTCTCTCGTAATTAAAAAAAAAAAAAAGGCTTTGCCATTTGAGATTTCCACTCTAGCTGGGCATTCGTAAAGTCAACTCGGGCAACATGGGAACAACGAAAAGCAAATTGCATTGCTGCCAAATTTAAATTTCAAATTGACTCAACTCATACATTAATTAACCCACATTACGGCATAATTATTTGTTTCTAAACTTATATCTGACAGGATTCTTGCAAGCATGATGTCATATTGTAGAAAAGGTGAATGTTTACGGACAGGGGAATGGTATCTCGTTAGCCCAAGATTCAAAGAAGCTTATGGCACAGAGCACACGCTAATCCAAAGCACTTTAATAGCTCTCTTCCTGGGCCTACTACAAGGCTGAGAGGTCAGGACGATATTAGAGCATTTTCTCATTCCAAACATCCCATAGACTGCGAAGAGGGCATTAAGGCAAAACCCCAGCAGAGTGATGGACAATTGTTGCTCAAGGGCCAATTCAGGGAAAATAAGAATTTAGTGGGTTGCTTTTTATCCTTTTCAAAATGAAAATAATTTTATAGCATCCCATGAGAAAAATGTATATTCTTGTAAATTAGATGAATTAGTTTAGTGAATAGAAGGTGAATGAGAAACTTGGCATTTCTTTTTAGCTACTAAAATATTAATATTTCAGGAGTAGCACCTTGGAGTCAGCAAATATCCAAACTGGAAGTTATGGTCTCATTGAGCTATGTTTTAATTTGTTAAAGAGACATTTCTAGCTTTTGAGGTGATGCTATAAGTTTTCTTGGAACTAATATTTTATCCTTAGTAGTGACCATGAGTTCAGTGCTTTCATTAAAGAGGAGACCAATGCAGAGATGACACCTTGCTGCACCAGTAGGTGACAGTGCTGCCGTGAGAACTTCAGCCTTCAGACTCCATGTTCAGTGCTCTCCCCAAAGATTCTGCAGAGTTGCAGGGAACCATGAGAAGAATATTTGTATCAATGTATTTATAAGGACTATTAAAAAAAAAAATCTCATTGCCCTCGAGTCAATTCCAACTCGTAGCAACCCTAAAGGAGAGAGCAGAACTGCCCCACAGGCTTTCCAAGGAGCGCCTGGTAGATTCGAACAGCTCACTTTTTGGTTGGATAAAGATCTATAAGAAGAATTAAACACATGAAAAGGAGTGTCCCTAAACCAAAAAAAACCAAACCCAGTGCCTTCAAGTCAATTCCGACTCATAGCGACCCTATAGGACAGAGTAGAACTGCCCCATAGAGTTTCCAAGGGGTGCCTGACCCTTTGGTTAGCAGCCGTAGCTCTTAACCACTATGCCACCAGGGTTTCCGGAGTGGCCCTAGACTTCGTTATATAAGAAAGAGTCAAAGCCTGTCTTTGATGTCCCCGCCCTTCTCCTCCTTTGCCCATTACCCACCACTCCCAGCACTTCCATTTGTTCTAGAAGCCTGCCCTCCTAAGCAAAAGCCCCTTGCCGAGTCTTTTCCCAAATTCTCCCTCCTCACATCAATTAATTTTCTTTTACCTTTGTTCCTACAAATCTTGCTTTCAGCAGACAACATTAAAAAAAAAATTCCAAACCTGTTGCCATAGCAAGTCTGACTCATAGCAACCATATAGGACGGAGTACGACTGTCCCATAGGGTTTCCAAGGAGTGCCTGGTGGATTCGAACTGCCGACCTTTTGGTTAGCAGCTGAGTTCTTAACTACTGACCCACCAGGGCTCCTTAACAAATAACATAGTGATGGAATAACCCCTTAATTCCTTCAGGAAAAAAAAAAAATTGCATTGTCAATGATTCAGGAAGCAATTTTTAAACCAGTATATCTCTGTTAAACCTGCCATTTTCACCAACCACCCCACTCACCTCGGTGCCTTATTGCTTATACATAATAAAGGCAGGCATTTCTCTAAGCAAAATGCTAACGAACTTTCCACAAATCTTTTGATTCAAGTGGGATTATTTCTTTAGTTCAATTTAAAAAACTAGATGGAAGAAGAAGCTCACCCTGTCACATAACCAATCTGTACACGGTAGGTCCTCAGAAACTAAGTGATGGTGTTGGGGCTGACCAGGCCATAATCTAAACAGGGCCAAATGTGAAGCTTGTATCAATATCTGATTCTCAGCAAAGTGTAATTTCTGTTTTTTAAGAAAAATAAGTTCTAAAAAATTTCAAAGAAACACAGATATAAAATAGATTAAATATTTCAGTAATAACGATGCTGGTGAAAATGATGCTGGTAGCTAACACTTACATAGTAATTACTACGAACCAGTGATATTCTAAGCCTTTTATAGATAGTAATGTACTTAATTCTTATAGCAGCCTTCTAAAGGTGAGTACTATTATTATCTCCTTTACACATGAAGAAACTGAGGCACAGAGAGGTAAGTAACTGACAGGAGATCACACAGCTAAGGAAATGAAACCCAGGAGGTCTGGCTCCAGAGCGTAAGTACATCAGAAAAATGTGTTTGTTATAAACGTATGTTAAAAGCTTAACAGCCACAGTTCTGCTACTCTGATATAAAATGTCTTTCACTTTTGTAATTTTACATGTCTTTGAACAGCTGATTCGTGGATTTTTCTTTTTTCCTTAGAGACTGAAGGAAATTCAGTTACTAATTTTCCTAATATGCTCTAACCATTAATCTCTGCAGCAGCCAAGTGGTATACCCATGCAGACAGTATTTCACGCTCTCCTCCAGCTTGCAAGAAGGGGAAATTGTGCTTTGCCAAGTTGTCAGCTCATTCATAAAAAGGAGGGTCAATTGCAAAAACTGGATCTGTTTTCTTATTTTAAAAGTATAACTTCTATTTAAAAATGTAAAACACAACTCAACATGGTTTTGAAATAGGATTTCAAAACTATATTTTGATTACTTACATGAAAATTAGTCAGAAACCCATGATACATGTGGTTCTAATGCTTTGGAGGAAATAAAAAGTGGTTAAAAATACCAAGTAAAAATACGTTGAATTTTAATTAGTCTAAAAATGGCCAAGTTTCCTATTCACTCACTTGGAAATGATAAACTTTCCAAGATCTATTTTGGAGCATGGCCACTCTTTTCCATGTGTTGTAAATGCTCTCATTTCCCTATCTGATGACTACCTTGGCACTCGGTGTACTTGTGCCGTGGGAGGGGCCTGTTCTGATACCCAAAGGAAAAACTGTGTGTACTTCCATGTGCAGGCTGCTCAGCCTTTCGTAAGTGATTTTTATTTACCATCTCTGATATTTCTTTAAATTTATTTACCATCTCTGAAGTTATTTCTTTTCTTTCTTAATATTAGTTTAGCTCTTTTATTTATTGCTTTTACATTTTCATGCATTGTACTGTATAATATGTTTTAGTCTAAAGCTTCTTCCTTCCCCTAGCCCCAACTGTTATAGTTCATTTTAAGGATAAAAAATTAATGGAACACATGTGTTTCAAGGTATTTCAGAGAATATTTATCTAGAACCTAAGGGTTTTACATCGTATTATCCCATTTGCCTCTGAATCAGGTCATTTTCCCAGTAGTAGGTTATCATTTTAAAGGCAAGGAAACAAGTGCTACAGAAAACACGAAATTTTTATCTTCCACAGTTGTATGAAAGTTATGAACTATCAACTTTTGTATGAAAGTGTAAGCAAATTCATGGAGAAAAAAATGTATATATGGTAGGAGAAAAAAATGTTTTATTTCAATCCGCTTTGAAAAAAACATCCATTCTAGCATTTCTTGTTATTTTGATGAAAAGTTTTATTTTAAGCACCCAAGAAAAAAAAATAGGTCATGGCCTTCTTGGAAACCCTGGTGGCATAGTGGTTAAGAGCTATGGCTGCTAACCAAAAGGTCAGCAGTTCAAATCCACCAGGCACTCCTTGGAAGCTCTATGGGGCAGTTTTACTCTGTCCTATAGGGTCTCTATTAGTCGGAATCGACTTGTCGGCAGTGGGCTTGGGCTTGGGCTTGGGCATGGCCTTCTTTGCTCTTTATCAAATCAAAATGTTACAAATATAATATTTATATTATCCCCATAACCAAAAACCAAAACCAAACCCATTGCGGACTTATAGTGACCCGATAGGACAGAGGAGGACTTCCCCATAGGGTTTCCAAGGAGCAGCTTGTGGATTTGAACTGCTGACCTTTTGGTTAGCAGCTGTAGCTCTTAACTTCTGCACCACCAGAGCTCCAATATTAGCCACCCTAAAAAAATATTAGCCACAGTAATGCAAAATCTCCTTTTTAGAACAGTTAAGAGGAAGCACCTAGCAAGAGCTGTCTTTTCTGATACTCTAATTCCCCTCAATCTTTAATACTGAAACTTGTCTTTAATACTTTTGAAGATCAATCTGCATGTGTCTCTAGTAGAAGAGGAATGCATGTGTCATTCTATTTAGTCAAGGTAACCCTCAAATAAGGAAATTAGTTAAACAAATTTAGAAGAAGTCCAAAGTCTCCTAAACACTGCATATAATTCATTTAAATCTTGCCTAAAGTTTTCCTTGACAGAAAGCCAAAGAACAATCTGGCTTACAACTTGGGAAGGTTATGATTCGAGCAAACTGACTCTGGCAATAGCAAATTGAACCTCAAAAGATTAGGGATAGGCCCTAGTTTCTTTGATATTCTTCTATAGGTTTACCGGTCCTGGACTTTTTCTAAGCCACTTTTCATTATTTCGTATTCCCTGTCCGTACCACTTCTTAACGTAAAAAAGACAATACATTTAAGCTCTTTTTCATATTTATAATGAATTCCCTCCTAAATGATTCAGGAAAAAAACTCCTAGTATAAGTACATCACATTTTATCAATAAAAGTATCTTCCAACATCAAGTTTATATCCACATACTTCTTGCCAGTCTTCATCCAGACTGAAGAGTCCTAATTATCTTTGTCTATGTTATCAGTTGATCTACTTGTGTATTTGAGAAATTTTCAGAAGAACATAATACACCCCCAGCATGTTCCCTCTTCTTTCTCTGTCACTTATAAGTCTTCTAAAACCTAACCTTTTACCTTCTCCACACTCCTTAGTACACACTCTTATGGATAATCAAAGCAGATCTTACAAGTTCTAACCCAACCCCTTCATCATACACCAGAGGGAATAAAAGGGATATGACTTCTTCAGTTTCACAAAGATAATATTCTTTTCGAGTCAACCAGGTGTTGTTGGGGGGAGAGAGGGAGAGGCCATTCCCAGCTGCATCTCAAGGTATGTCCAACACTTTTACATTTGGATGGAGAGGTATGTCTAAAGGTTCTTTCTAAAGAACAAAGCTAAGACATTCCTCTTTGACAGACTAAGACTATAGCAATGTAATCTGAGTTTCTTCCTCCTTTTTACTACATTATTATCCAGAATCTCCCATTTGGCTAAACACCTCAGATTAGATAAAAGAGGGGAGCCAGGTTCCAGATGTAACCACCATGGTGACTACTGGGTAGTAGGTTTTGGAGACAAATGGCACCTTGGGTGGCTCCCTGAGCTATCAGAGTCTTAGAGTAGATACTGCTGAGTTTTTAAGTGACGGTCATGCATGTATTTTGCTTTTAGGATTTTTCAGCCTGTTTGCTTAAGTAGCATTCCAAACTTCCCAAAGATATTTGGTGATGGAATTGCTTTCAAATGCACTCAGAAACTTAGGGGCAAATAAATGAGGCAGATAAGTTTTTGAACAGGTGATAGAGGGATTGGCTGCAGCCTGGGACCAAGTCATGATAGGGCACCAAAGACAGGTTTCAGTTTGACATAGGAGTAGGGAGGTGAAATGGCATAAGAGATTAGAACTACCAGTTATTAAGCCTCTGGTATACGTTATGCTGTGTACAAACATGGAGTCCATGGGCAGGGCAAACAGTTAATGCACTTGCTGCTAATCTAAAAGTTGGAGGTTCGAGTTCACCCAGAGGAATCTCAAAAGAAAGGCCTGGCAATCTAGTCCCAAAAAATCAGCCATTGAAAATCCTATGGAACACAGTTCTACTCTGACAAACATGCATTATCTCATTTAGGTTTCACAGCAACCTTGCAAGCTAGGTATTGTTGTTGTTATTCGGTACCTTTGAGTCAGTTTTGACTCATGGTGACCCTGTGTATAACAGAACAAAATGCTGCCTGGTCTTGCACCATCCTCACAATCATTGCTATGTTTGAGCCCATTGTTGCAGCCGCTGTGTCAATCCTTCTCTTTGAGGGGTCTTCCTCTTTTTCACTGACCGTCTGCCTTACCAAGCATGATGTCCTTCTCTAGGCACTGGTCCCTTCTAATAACAAGCTGGGTATTATCTTCATTTTACAGATGGAAAAGCAGAAAATCAAAAAAGCTAAATAAATTAACTAGGGTGACATGGCTAAATAATAAAAAGAATGAATACTTGTTGAAGACTTACTTTGTACTTACTCTGAGAGACTTGGGTGGATTATTGAATTCTCACAATAGTCACAGGCATTATTATTATACCCATTTTACCTCAGGAAACTGTGAGGCTTAGAAACTCAAAGAAAGGTCACATAACTAGAAGCAGAGGCAGGATTTAACGGGATTAAACAGCCTAACTACAGAGCCCGTAGTTGGAGTCACCATCCTGTGCTCCTCGAAGGCAGAGCACACATTTTACTTCAGACAGTTTGCACTCAGCCCAGGGATTTTTCAGGGTCCACTCAGCCTTTAATCTAAAACAGTGGTTCTCAAATGTGATCTGATGACCCATGAGATCCACCGCCGGGTTGCACTGTTTGGCGGCAAAATGAGAAGATCAAAGACAATGTCAAGAGTTTCTCCTACAGCTAAGTGTGTTCAGTTTAAAGGATTGCACTTTGCTCTGAGGTTATAGTCTTCCTCCTTTTCTGGGGCAAAAAAAATATCCCTTATTTTTATCAAATGATGGTGATAGTTGTTTGTTAAGCATATTTTTATTTAAAAATTATAGAGTTGTCCACCCTATGCCCTCTGCCCCATATTAGGGACAAGAGAGAGAGAATTGTATTTATTCATAAAAATTCAAAACTCTTCGTTCTTCTGAAAAGGGCAAGGAGAGCTGATAGGGAAGGAACAGGTTTGCCCAAGATTAACTCTTATGTTAGTGAGCACCATTTTGTAGTTTTTTTATATTAATATTTTATTTTCAGTGAAAATATACACAGCAAAAGCCACTCCCATCCAACAGTTTCTAGACATAATGATCAGTGACATTGGTTACAGTCTTCACATTGTGCCAATGTTCTCATTATTCCTGTTCTAATTTTTTCACTCCCATTGACTTAAACTCCTTGTCCTCTATAGGTTTCAAAGACTTTCCAAGGAAGTAGATTATACTTGAAAGAAAATGGGATTATCAGTGTATAAATTTTTTGTACAGAATGGCACTCTCCATGTTACAGTACACCCAAGCTTTGGTTGAGTGATGTCCTGAAGCCTCGGAAGTGCTTTCAGATTCACTGTCTCATTTGCTCTGCACCCAACACTCCTGGGAGGCAGCACTGCTGCAGTGTAAAGGGTAACCAAAACCAGTTGTTACTGTCGAACCGACTTGAACTCGTGGCGACCTCATGTGTGTCAGAGTAGAACTGTACTCCAAGGAGTTTTCAATAGCTGATATTTCAGAAGAAGATGGCCAGGACATTCTTCCAAGGTGCCTTGGGTGGACTCAGATCTCCATCCTTTTGGTTAGCAGCCAAGAGCATTAACCATTTTACCACCTAGGACTCCTAGTAGGTAGGATGCTTTCTGTAAAATACAGCAGAATATACTGCTTGTTAGTACTGTTTTGTCTCTCTTAGCCTGTTTCCTGTAAGGAAGGAATTATTTTTCCCATTTTGAAAGATGATCTCATGGATTATAAATAAAGTAGGAAAAGCACCTATCATGGTACAAGGCATACAGCAGATAACCAACAACTGGTATCTGTTATAATTATTTGATCCTCATTTTACAGATGATAAAACACTCACTAAGAAAGGTTAAAACACCAGCCAAATTAACTCATGTAGCTAAGTGATGGAGTTGGGGCTCGAACCCATTTCTCTCCAAACCCCATAGCTTCTTTTGGTTATCCCTCACCCACGACTCTACACAAATCCCAAACCTTTTTTTTTTTTTTTTCCCCGATCCTGCTCCACAATTCTCTTAACGGTAAGAACCTGAGGAATCCCAATGCTTAACTGTGTCTCTGTCATTCTGTTTCAGGTGACATTGTTGATATGAACATAGCACATAAGCTTCCCAGTAGGAAAATCAACTGAAATTTAAGGTGATTTATTGCACATATCAAGCCAATAAAAGTCACATTAAAACAAATACAAATAGAAATGGGAATTGTAAAAATCACGAATGATATGAAAAGCAAGATCCTTTAGCACATAAAGGAAGCAGCAGTTGAAGGTCATCAGTTTAATGGGAAGATAAAATTTGAAGGTGGACCCATAATTTTCACATCTATAAGTGAGGCCTTGTCATATGACAGGTGTATACCAGAAGATATATTTTCCTACGTTGCAGATTCTTATAGTCAGTGTGCCATTTGTTTGGTTGTTTTGTTCATTTGTTTTGATTTAAATCACCTGGAGAGTGACTTCATCTCTCTCTCTAGCATAGAGAGTGGCTTTTGTTGTCAATGGACAATTAGAAAAAGTGGACACCTCACTGAAGCTTTAGTCAAAAGCCTTATTTTTGTCATAAACTTGAGGAATAACAAATTCTTGTCTTTTTAAAGAGGAAGGGGAAGTGTCGTAATTCAGTCCTCACAGGGAGCAAATGAGGAAGAAAAACCAATTCCTTTTCCTTTCTTTCAGAGGAGTTTGTTTTTCTTTTAATATATCACACTCTGTAGAGTTCCAGATCTCTCTTTTTTTTTTTAAGCTCATCAGAGATCTAGATCTTAAATAGCTGCTTCTAACATATTCAGAGATAAGTGTATACCGAATATACACAGTGTGTTTTGAGAATGAAAATCTTGAACTTAAAGGATTTAATTAAGTCATTAATTAAGGTCCATATCTTCCTGTGATTTAGGGTACAAATTCACAGCAGAGGTTGTCACATGGTATGTCAACCACCAGACAGGGACAGCAACAGGCTGGATCTCTGAAGGGAAGTTAAGAGTTATATATAAGAGTCTAGACTTCAGTGACAAGTATGGGGGGAGGAGGAAATAATGCTTTAGAATTTCAGTTGCTGCCCCAATTTAGGAGCCTTGGTGGCAGAGTGGTTAAGCGTTTGGCTGCTAACCAAAAGGTCGGCAGTTCAAATCCACCAGTTGCTCCACCCCAGTCTGTAAAAGTGAATTGAAAATATTTATATCCAAAGACCAATATATTTTTCCAAAGATTTGCTTTACTGCATTAAAAGTAATGAGAAGAAATATTCAAAATGATTTTTCAAGCCCTGAATATCTTGCCAGCAACCCACCGCCACCATTAAAAGCCAGAGGGGAGGAGTGAGAGTCACAGCATTCATCTTTGGGTCTGCATGTTTACAAATAAAGCATTTTGCCAAGCCACAAAAAAACAAAGGCTTTGGTTAGTGTCTTGGCTATCTAGTGCTGCTATAACAAATACCACAAGCGGGTGGCTTTAACAAATAGAAATTATTTTCTCACAGTTTAGGAGGCATAAGGTCTAAACTCGGGGTACCAGCTCTAGGGGGAGGCTTTCACTCCCTGTCCGCTTTGAAGAAAGGTGCTTGTCTCTTTGAGCTTTTGCTCCTGGATGATCTTCATGCACCTTGGCATCTGTCTTCCCCCATCTCTGCTTCTCTTGCTTGCTTGTTTAATCTCTTTTATATCTCAGAAGAGATTGCCTCAAGAAATACCTTACACTAATCCCGCCTAATTTACATAACAAAGACAACCCATTCCCAAACGGAATTGTAAACACAGGCATAGAGATTAGGATTCACAAAACACGTATTTTGGGGTGACACAATTCAATCCATAACAATTAATAACACATGAGGATGTGGGAGGCAACTCTTAATAGCCTAGCTATAAACAACCAATATTCTTGGAGAAGAATATTGAATATACCATGGACTGCCAAAAGAGTGAAATAAATCCATCTTGGAAGAAGTACAGCCAGAAATCTCCTTAGAAGCAAGGATGATGAGATTATGTCTCACATACTTCAGACATGCTATCAGGAGGGGTCAGTCCCTGGAGAAGGTCATCATTCTTGGTAAAATAGAGGGTCGGCAAAATGGAGGAAGACCCTCAACCAGACGGATTGACACAGTGGCTGCAACGATGGGCTCAAGGATAGCAAGGATTGTGAGGATGGCACAGATCCAAGCAGTGTTTCCTTCTGTTGCTATGAGTCAGAACCGACTCAGTGGCACCTAACAGAACAACAGATAGCCAGGTGATCCCCAATGATGGGAACTGATTTGATGTGTCTTAGAGGTTGCAAGAGAAATGAGCAAGTCTGTCTTTGAAGAAATACAGCCAGAGTGCTCCTTGGAAGCAAGGATGGCAAGACTTTGTCTCACGTACTTTAGACATGTTATCAGGAGGGACCAATCCCTGGAGAAGGACATCATGCTCAGTAAAGTAGAGGGTCAACGAAAAAGAGGAAGACCCTGGCTGAGATAGATTGACACAGTGGCTGCTACAATGGGTTCAAAAATAATGATTGTGAGGATGGCGCAGGACCAGGCGGTATTTTCATTCGGTTGTACATAGGGTTGCTATGAATAGGAACCGACTAGATGACACCTAGCAACAACAAGGGTTGTGATGAAGATGTAGAAAAGGGGAGAAAAAATTTTGGTTCATTAGTGTTCAATTAAGCAGGTCTGTCCTGTCAACGGTCTGGTTTGTGTGTGCGAATCTTGGTAGGAAAGAGGTATTATAGAAACTTGACTAACTTGCCTTCCAATTATTAAAATCACAATCTGCTGCCAAAATCTTATCATATCTTCTCAAATGATTTTTCTCAACTTTCCTTTTTTTCTCATGACACAGAATGGACAAGGATTTTACTTCTCAGATTTGTTAACCTCCACCCCATCCTGACACATCCCCTCCTTATTGCCCTAAAGCACTGGTTCTCACACTTTGGCCAGCAATGTATCACCTGGAGAGCTTGTGAAAACCCAGATGCCGGGATCCCACCCCCCAGAATTTCTGATCCAGTCTGAGGTGGGGTCCAAGAGTTGGATTTCTAGTAATTTCCAGGTGATGGCTGATGCTATTAATCAAGCGATCAAGCTTACAGACACCTCCTTTCAGCATAGTCTTCTACTTATTCCTTCAATAGCCAAGGGTTTTCAGTTTGATTACTTCCTACTTAGTCCCATCTAGCCTTATATTAGCACCAGCAGTTCTCCAATCACGATTCAGCAAAGACTAATAATAACGTAATTGTATTTGGAGTGAAGCATTTCAGATTTTTTTCCTTTTTCACTGCCCATGTTTCTCATACTTTCTTTCCTTCTAACACTTCCAGTACCTTCTTTCTACTCTGTCCAAATTCACATTAGAAATATCTGGGTAGATAGGAGGAAGGGGTTGTTTTTCTTCCTTATTCTTCTTCATTCCAGTTAAATGCTGATTGATATGATAAAAGAGACCATTTTTATCTGCAAGAATATCAAGACCAGCAAGATGTAGGAAATGTGCCCCTCCCCTCTCAACATCTCTACTGGGTCTTTGAGAGATATGAGGCTGGGGGCATGGGGTAGAGCTCTATTTGCTTCAAATGGCGTTCCTTTAGCTAAGTGAAGGTGAAAATTCTGTGAAGTAGCTATTATTTCTCTAAAATTAAAGGAAGAGTAAATAATGTTCTTTTAAATAGTACGAATAGATAAAGCTTAACAAACTTTGGTATACAAAGAAATAAATACACTACCAATACGACTGCCATTGAAACCATTGCTGCTAAGGTATGGATTGGCTTCCTGGACTATCTGCTACAGAAGTCTATTGCCACGTATGGTCTGGCCATTTTTTGTTTGTGTATTCAGTCTCTCAGCCCCCTTTTTGGTCATTCGCTCACTGGAAAAAGGATGAACAGTCAAATTTGTTTTAAAGAAAACAATATACATAATCTGGATATACAGAAAGGTTTACGGACATGAATATTCATAATAGCACTTTTATATTGGAAAACTGTAGTCAGCCTAATTATTTGACACAATTAGAACTGAAGAATATTTGAAAGCAAGTAAAGTGTTTATAATATGTACTTTAAAGAAATAAAATTTATAACCATGAAAAAAAACTATTGCTGCTGACAAAATAGTTATAAAAAAAAAATTTTTTTTTTTTTTTAATAGTTATATGAAGGGCAAAATTGTTTCCTTTCTTTCTAAAATTTGGATATAGGGCTATGGTTACAAGGATGGTTATATATTTTACGTTGGTTTCTGTATTTGTGTTATTTTAATTACTAAAAAGTTTTACAGCATAACAAAAAATAGGTATTAATAAAGAGTACAATTTTTAAGTTTGTTTGCTGAAATCATAGAGATTGAGCTCCTACTCTGGCTAAGCAATGCTTTAGGCAATTGACATACAGCAATAACAAAGACAGGCAAGCTGTCCACTTCTCTAGAAGCATAGTAACGCAGAGAACAGGCAATAAACAAGTAAGCAAATTAACATAGCCAAAGAGAAACAGATACTGATGTGTTTACGGCCTAAGTGTAAAAAATAAAACTGTAAACATACTAGGAGGACGTCTAAGAGAATATGTTTGTCATAATCCTAAACATAATATAAAACCTGAAAGTAAACACACACACACACACACAAAGAATGATGGATTTGACTATACTTTACTTTCTGTAAAGTGATAATTACTGAAAATAAAATTATAAGGCAACTAACATTCAGGCTACGACCAACCACACTTAAAACGGTCTTTTTTTTTTTTTTTTTTAGGTCTTATCATTAGTAATATGTACTACCCACGATGTTGCAGTGCATAATTTGCTGATGTTATTCTCAGATGTTAACTCATAGATATTCAACATTATGATTTACTATTCAATACACTGCCATATAGCAGGCTATGAAAACTGGAAGAAAAAAAAGAGGTATTCAACTTATGTCAGAATCAACTTATGACAGAATTGTTGGAATGGAGCCCTGTCATAAGTCCCAGACTATCTGTAGAACAGAAAATACATATGTATGTTGTTGAGCACATACTCTGTATCAAGCACTGTCTAAAATTTTACAGTCATTGTATTATTTTTAAGACTTAAGAAAAATATATCAGGTATATACCCTTAATAGTTCTGATTTTGCATATTGGCATCCTGATGATTTACATTAGGTAAATTGCCAAGTTATTTAGCAAAAAAGAGGCAGAACCGGGATTTAAATTCAGATCTCCTGACTCCAGAGTTTAAGTAATTAAACACTGAAATATAAAAAGCTCCTATAAATCCAAAAGAGAAAGCAAAAACTAACCCAATTTAAAAAATGAGAAAAGATTATAAACCAGGAAGTCATGGAAGATGAAACAAATGGACAAGGTCATCATGAAAAACCATTCTTCTTAATAATCTAGTGCTGCTGTAAGGGAATACCACAAGTGGACAACTTTAACAAACAAAAATTTACTCTCTCACAGTTTACGAAGCTAGAAGTCTGAATTTAGTGTGTTGGCTCCAGGCGGAAGGTCCTTGTCATCAATCTTCCCCTGGTCTAAGAGCTTCTTAGCTCAGGGACCTCAGGTCCAAAGGATGCACTCCACTCCTGGCTCCTCTTTCTTGGTGGTACTGAGGTCCCTCAATCTCTGCTTGCTTGTTTAATCTCTTTTATATCTCAAAAGAGATTGACTCAAAATACAACCTTATCTTGTAGATTGTGTCCTGCCTCATTAACATAACTGCCTCTAATTCTGCTGCATTAACATCATTAAAAAAAAAAAAAAAAAAAACTCCTTGGTGTTAAGTCAATTCCAACTCATAGTGACCCTATAGGACAGAGCAGAACTGCCCCATAGGGTTTTCAAGGAACAGCTGGTAGATTTGAACTGCTGACCTTTTGGTTAGTACCTATAGCTCTTAACCACTGCACCAGTAGGGCATTAACATCATAGAGGTTAGGATTTACAACACATAGGATAATTACATCAGGTCACAAAATGGAGGATAATTGTATCAGAACACAACATGGAGGATAATTACATAATACTGAGGATCATGGCATAGCCAAGTTGACAAGTATTTTGGGGGGGCACAATTCTATCCATAACAGCATTCAACCTCTAATGATCAAGGAGAAGCAGGCAGTTTAACATTACTTGTCAAAACTTCAAATACTAATATGCTTTGGCCCAGCTTATCTACTTAATATCTATCCTACAGAAATGTGGGCCTTTCTGTAATTATCTCTGTGTGTGTCCAGAGTGTTCTTAGCAATATTATTTGTATTACTTCAAAGATGGGTACAACCTAAATGCCAATTAATAAGGGAGTAATTAAATGCATTATGGCATTCTGTGCAGTACTATAAGACCATTAAAACAGAAAGAGGTAGATTTATATGTGCTGACATGGAAAATATTCATCATATATTAAGAAAAAAGAAAAGTTGCAGGAGAATAATTTAGATAGATAGATCCCAGTTTTGTAAAATTATACATTCTACATATTTGTCTTATGTGCATAAAAAATATACCTAGAATGGTAAACTTCAAACTGTTACCTGTTTCTACTTCTGAGGCATTGTAATGGAGAAGCAGAGGACAGCTTAGATTTAAAAAAATTTAAAAATGTGTATTTTGTTAAAGCCTATAAGAAAAAAATGTAATGGAAAAATATTTATAAAACAAAATTTTAATTAAAAAGTAAAAAAAAAAAAGTAAAGGACATAACAAATACGCTTTAAGTCAAACAACATAGACGATTTCTTCCTGAACAGGGTCTCCAATGCAAGGAAAATATGTCCTGTGTTATATCTCATTTGAAAGTATCCTTAGCCACCAGGCTTTTCTTTCATACTTTCTGGGTCACCGATAAGTAGAGCCATCCGCATTCCGTTGCTGTGTTCATCCTTCATCTATACTCTGCTGTTTTAAAGCAGAGACTTGCACCACAGAAATGGATCCAAGCCCTCCCTGCCCCCTCCCCGCCCAAGTAGCTTGGTAATTTAAGGATAAACTTATGGATTCAGGAAAGATTTCATGCTCATCCTCATCTTGAAACTGTCTGCAGGGTGTAGGATTTAGTTAAGGTAAGTCATGCAATGTGAAGTATCTCGCTCCAAGCTTTCTACCATCTGAGTTACTCACCACTATACCGCAGAAGAGTTTGATTCTTTTCATAGTTTGTGAAAAGGACTTGAGATGTTTTCATTAGAATCACAATGGAGCAAAAGTACTTGTGCATTCAGAAATGTGATACATCTCCTCTGCCCACCATTCAGGCCCCTGCTGTCAAGTTCTTATTTATTGAGACCAATTTTTTGAAGATATAGTTCCAGAATAGATGTTATTAGCTTGATATTTCTACTTGTTTCCAAAAGCCCATGATGTGCTCAGTGCTATGCTTAATGTGTGCCATCCTGATAGAGCCACTGACCTGCATCAGTAAACTCCTTACCAGCTTTGGAATTCAGTGTCTCTCCTTTGATAAATGTCTATCTTTCAAGACAATTTGAAGGGACCATCATTCAAAATGCTTGTATTTATTCTACTTCAAAAGTGACTTTTTGCTGTTTAAACCACTATAAAATTTATCTTGGGCTGCCAGCCCTAGGCCCATCCCAGCTATTCCAAATGACCCCAGGAGTGTGCGGGCCTGTCATTTCTTCCTCATGGCCAATTTGAAAGTAATGAGTAGCCTTTCTATAGCCTATCCACAGCGCCTAAGGAACTCTGAGATAAAGCTGCCTGTGCTGCTGTGGAGAACGGAGGTGATGAGCGTTGCTGATGCCTGATCACATCAAAATCCTGATCTGAAAATCAAGCTCCTGCCTGCCTTCTACTTATCAGGAGGTTTCTCCAGCCTCTTGCAGAGTGCTGACACCTGAGTAGTAGTTCTGTTGGACATCCTCCGTCATCTGGCTAGGACCTGCCTGCAAAGAAGTTCTTCTAGCCCTTGAGCCCTAGGGAGATGGAACCTGGCAGTTTTCCCATAACCGCCACTGCGAGAACCCTTGGTGACGCAGTTAAGTACAGGGGCACTAGACTCAGAGATTCTAAGACCAAATCCTGGCCTTGCTGGTTGCTGGCATCATGGCCTGGGGAAGCATTTTAACCTTCTCATTCTTCAGTGTTCTCATCCATTCATCGGGGATGCTGATTCCCACCTCTCAGAGTTCTTGGGAAGATTGATGAGTAAGGCTGTTAGCACCTGGTGCAGAACAAGCACTCAAATATTAGTGGCATTCTGTACATTACAAAATAGCATACACATATACCATAATATATATGACCTGGAAGTTGGAATTTCTACCATCTCTGCCCTCATAATTCATTTTCCCTATCCCAGTAGATGGGACTTCCCTTTGGAATGCAGTCCTTAGCTTAGACTAGACATAACTCTCTGTTCTTCCCAACAGACTGTTGCTGAACATTGTATCCCTATAGTTCACTTATGGCCTTCCTTCCCCTAGGTTTAGCTCTCTTGTTCTAACAGCCAGAAAAGACAGGTAATCAATATCAATCCATTGTTGTAGATGACTATAACAGGGTCATCTTTAATGATTTGGCTCAAGTATGCTGTCTAACTTATATCTCTTTTGATCTCTTTCCATGCAGATTTCCCCTCTATAAGGAAAAGTTGCATACATAAGATGATTCTTAACCTTTAAGGAATAAGATTATCTCTCTTCCAGCAAGTGTTGAAAACCTTTCTTGTCTATCTCTAAGAAATAGAAGTTTATATTACTTCTAATAGCACTAGTATCTTTTCTAGAAATGGAGCTTCTTATCCACCATCTTCCATCACATCACTCTCCTGATAGTTTATAAAAAATGTACAATTGCTCATTTGAAAAAATAAGCAGATGAAAACAAAGTCATTTGGTAATGTTCTGAAACCACAATGAAAAAGTCAGGCTCAAGCAAAAAGGGCAGTGAATCTGTCAACCTGAGATTTATCTTTTTATCCTGATGGACATCACAGTTAAAGTTTAAATCCAAACTTTTTGAACAATTTAAGAAAAGCAGAAATGGCAGGTAAATTTCTTCTCACTTGCCTACTCTAGAGATCTGTGTTGAGAAGGATGCTGAGGTAACGCTAGACATAGAGGGATGGAGTGCCATCTTAGAAGGTTGATATCTGTCGTGGCAACAGGAATGAGAGGCAATGGGATTTGTACCACATAGTTATCATTCCTGCTTTTGAATCATATATACATACCCTTTGTATAGCCAAAATATGGTGTACCTTTTGTAGAAAGGGAGAGTGAGCTAACATTTGGGAGAGGGAAGAGGGTTACTCTGAGCCAGGCACTATTTAAAGCATTTCATATGTACGCACTCACTGAATCCTTACAAAAAACCCTATTAAATACAAACTATTATAAACCTTATTCTACAAACGTGGAAATTGAGGCACAGAAAAGGTTAGTAACTTATCCAAGGTTATACAGCTAGTAATTGGCAGAGCAGTCAGACAGTCTGAGTTTACACAACTACCATGTACTAAACTGTCTCCAAAGATTTTCTGTGCAATAAATAAATAAGAAAGAGTAAATTTTCCTGAGCGTGAATCTTATAAACCCAACACCTTAGAATCTTAGTGTGGAAAGGGATCTTGCTGGTTATCTGGACCAAATTTCCACCTATTAAAGGATTCAGTTGCTAGTACCCAGTCACTCCTCAGTACCTCCAGGCTCTCCCTTTGTTGAAAAGCTCTCAAAATTTTTTGATATATTGACCCAAAATCTACTTTCCTGTGATTCACACTTTTGCCCCTACTTTGGTTGAGAGCTATGGCTGCTATCCAAAAAGTCGGCAGTTTGAATCCACCAGCTGCTCCTTGGAAACCCTATGGGACAGTTCTATTCTGTCCTATAGGGTCACTATGAGTCGGGATCGACTCAACAGCAATTTTTTTTTTTTTTTTTTTTTTGGTGTAGTGGGAGCGTGGTTTGTGTCCTCTATGGAGCAACACAAACCCATCTACACTGTCTTCTACACTGTGGTAATAAACAGCTGTCAGTGAAGTCTCTCCACCATGAGTGACATTTGATGAAAAAGGAGGCACCAGGTTTTAAAAACAACTGATAATTGACCGAAAGACCGTTTTATTTTAAAGCTTTCTCCCTCTAAACCAACACTATAAATTTCAAAAGAAGATGAATATGATTAGGATTCAGATTTCTCTCGGGTAGCTAGAAAGATAAATGCTTTAATTTTTTTTTGCCATTATCATAGAAACAGATTCTCTGTTTATTCCATCCGATGAGATAGAACTTTAGTTTTTCCCAGGGGTCATCTGACCTACCTCCACTGAATTTGATCCACCATATCCAATCGGACAGAAGAAATCCCTTTTTTATTAGGGGGAGGAGGAGATCTCTGCTGAAGCATTTCTTCCTGTGATCTCCCTCAACTGCTTATTGTTTGAGCTTCACAAATTCTCTATAACTTAACCTTATATTAATGTTTTATACTTCATGTATGCAGATAATGCTAGTCATCAAAGATTAGCTTTGAAATTAGTCTTCTGGTTATATCCTCCAGAGAAGACGGAAATAAGGCAAAGGGAGATAATTGCAGAGATGTGGTTTAATATCAAACCTGGTTCATCCAAACTCCCAAGCCATGGCCTCATGGAAGTAGTTTTCTAGAGATGGAGCTGAATGAAATATATTCAATCGATTGATTCATAAAGATCAACCCTTGACCTTGGTCTAGTTGAAATCATGCCCATCCATCTGCATACCAATGAAGCCAAACCGTTGTTTTAAAATAATTTAAATATAACCCCTGAAAAAGTGCAGCCCTGGAAAGGGCATCACACCAATGGTCAGGATACCTGGGTTCCAGTTCCAGCTCTGCTGATATTTTTTTGACTTTGAGTAACATAATATTTATTGAGCACCTGTTATGCTTTGAGGTATTGAGCTGATTATTTTATTTCATCTTCATAGCCACTTGGTAAGTTAGATAATGTTTACCTTTTGCAGATGAGAAAAGTGAAACTCTTTGAGAGGCTGATTAACAGAGGCCAAGATCATTCAGCTAGTAAATAATAACAAAGCTAGGATTGGACCCAACCTTTCCTCTGCATTAAACTGTCTTCCATCACTTAACCTCCTGACCCATAGTTTACATCTTTGCAGAAACGAGGTTTACGTGCTCTCTATACCCTTTGTAACTTTTATGTTCTTTGTTTTCAGTTTTAATATTTAAATGTAATGTTCTCTCTGTCTCTCTTTTTTTATTCATTTCTCTGACCGCTAGCATTTATTTTAATTTACATTTTCTATTGACTATGTATTTCAGTCAGATTTATTGAATTATGAAATAGGTCTACTTGAATTGGCTTGACACCCTCTGTTGTCATGATTTAATTTTATATTTGTGGTGTCTGTAAAATAAAGTTAAATCTTATAAAATCTGACCCCTGCAGTCCAAAGCTACAGATCCCCTTTGCTGATAGTAGAGGTGCTGGCACCTTCTGTCCCCTCCATGTGGGTTATGCCACCCCACAAGGATAGTCCTTTTATTTGTTTTCCCAAAGTGTGGGGGAATAGAAGAAGCTCCTAGAACCTTTCTCCAAACTCCTTTTCACTTTTGGCTGGGTGCCCACAAATAAACTTGCTATTTTATATGTGGAATGGGCTCTAAAGCAGCTGGCAATCAAAAACCCCCAGAAGGAAGTTTTGTTGTTGCTGTCATTATTGTTATTGCTTGAACTTTAACGTCTTGATTCTGAGCGTAGGAATCATGGTAACAAAAAGCCTTCACTAATAAGTAGGGAAATATCTTGTCACCAGACGAGTTGGAAAAGTTTTGCCTCCATAAATCCAGAGCTTTGTCTGTGTGTCACTGGGTCTCAGAAGCTTCACTATTGTGATACACGTTTCAGGTTCTTGAGTGCATTTCTTAGGAGTTGACAAGTTGTCCAGTAGGTGGCATAGTGTTAACGTTCTGTTAATGGCTTTTCCTGCTAAAGGAATTTTCTTCAGTTAGGTTGAAAAACTATCTCAGAATGAACTTGCTTTATATGTATGGTGTTGAAAATATAGATTGAAAATGGATCCTTCAATATGACAAATATTTTTAGCAAATTTCTTAAAAATGAAAATTTGCAGAAGTAATTGTATGGATTGCCAGAAGTTTATATCACTGTTGTACACTTTGCAACTGAACTGTAGTAGTAGCTGGACGAAAACAGGAAGGCCACGTTTACAAATTGTGCAGATAATGCAAGCAAAAACCCCAATGCATGTGAGTTATTTGGATATATCAATCAGGTGTTTTGCCATCTTTAATTCATCCAGATACTGTACTTGCCTAATACCTTTTCGAATTGTCCCGGTTTCCACATCTCACGACCTCTCTCTTTCTCTCTTGCTCTCTCTCGTGCATGCATGTAGCCCAAATGGAAATTCTTGGTTACAATAAATGTGAATTCCGAAGGTACTTAAACCTGTCAACATTGATCAGATTGACAAATTTCTCTATTATCTTTAAAGGGAAAATAAAACTGTGTAGTAGACTATGTAGTAAAAACTGTCTAAGCAAGTCATTATTTTGAGAAACAAAGCTGATTGAATGCTCTGCACTGGGAAAAATAAAAAATTCACCTAACATTTTGACATATTGGGTATATTTCGCTAAAGTGCGACAAACGATGTACTCCATTATTGCGTTCTGAAGTAAATTGTTGTACTGAATTACGTTGCCAGGCCGATCTCTCCAGAAGGTAAGATTTTTAGTGATTGAGACAATTGCTTTTTTGCATTGTGTAAAGTACTTTTCCATCTCCGGTACATGGTCATGCTGGATAGGTTAGCTCCTGGATAGCTGCTCTTGAACATACTTGTCACTGTGATAATATTTAAACACTGCTCAAGGTCTTTACTTCCCAAGTGAGTTATAAAAATACAGAATTATCTCTGCGGTTCCCATTAACCCTACTTAATGAAGTCTTCTTCAAGCCTTCAGTCTGCTCGAAGAGGGTTTATCTAGTCAGATGGTCTGAATGAACTCTAAGTACAACCTTTCAATCTTATACTTTGATTTTTCCTCTTGGTCAACCTTAACCACAAGTCTTAGCCTAAAATTATTCTCCTGGGGAATTTTCTGTGGAAAATGATGAATAACTTCATTTCTCAGCTTCCAGAGTAATTGTCTTCATCTCGTCAAATATCAGCTTCCTAGTCTAGGTATTTTAAGTGGTTCACAGAACTGAGAATGATCAAGGCACAAACTGGAAAAGCCAGTAGTTAAGAAGATCTCATTACCCCTTTCCTAGCAGACTTCTTCTCTTTTTCTACTTTCCCTTGTTATAAGCGGCATAGAATTGAGAATCAGGGAACTCATCTGAAAATTTTGATTAAATATAAAAAACAGAAGGTCTAAGAGTATGCTTACAAACTGTTTGCCTTTAGGAAAATTACTTAACCTCTCTGTGATTCAGCTCCTTGTCTGCAAAATGAAGACTATAATAATAGTATCTTTCTCATAGTTCTAATGACAATAAAGATCTGTTGTTGTTGTGTGCCGTCAAGACATTTCCGACTCATAGCGACCCTATAGGACAGAGTAGAACAGCCGCATAGGGTTTCCTGGGCAGTAATCTTTATGGGAGCAGGTCACCAGCCCTTTAATAGATCACATAAATAATATGACCAAATCAATTATCATTCAAACCAGGACACTTTGGGGAGTAAATAGGGTTGCTATTAATAGTTATGTCAGAACAACAGAGTAAGCCAGGATTTTCCTGGGAAATCCAGGATGTATGGTACTGCCTTATTATAAAAAATCTAGCATGATGCCTGGGAAAGGAGCCCTAGTGGCATAGTGGTTAAGCGTTGAGCTGCTAACCAAAAGGTCAGAAGTTAGAACCTACCAGTTGCTCTGCAGCAGAAAGATGTAGCAGTCTGCTTCTGTAAACATTACAGCCTTGGAAACCTTATGGGGGAGTTCTACTGTATCCTGTAGGGTCACTGGATGGCAATGGGTAATGAGTAACAAAGCCTGGTACCTTATTAGAGTTAATGAGCTATTAATACCCTTTAAATAGAGTACTAATAATTCCTGAGGGGTTATAGTCAGAAAAGCTTCTGATTATATGGCATTCTCTTTCATATTAGTATTTTCTAAGTTTTTTAACTTGTCTCAGATGTTTTTTTTCTTTTAATAAGAGGAGAGGCAGTGTCTTGAATGGGTGTCTTACTATATGTTGCCTGTTTAGTCCTTACTCTAATGAGGCTCAGTTGCTGGGGAGAAGCTCATTAGTCCAAGGCAAACCCAAGCGTGCAGTACATCAACGAGGCCCCTGGCTTTGCGCCAGTCCCCACCCCTATCAGATGGTGAAAGAGAGGTGATACAAGGTCGGTCCTATGGTAGCAGCACCACTAAACTTTACCTTCAGGAAGTTGACAGTTATTTTTGTTTAGATTTAAAAACAAAATACACTGTGTCAAAAATCCAGCAAAAATAATTGGTAATAGAAGCAAAGAAATTCCAGACTGAGAAGTCCCATGAAGTCATCTCTCTATCTCTTGCCAGCATAGGGTCTTTTTAAAACATGTTCTCAGGCTCTCTGCCAGCCTAGCATCAGCTGCCCCGAAGATGGAGCTTCCATCATTTCTTTGATGATGGCAAAACATCGTCAAATCCACCAGGCAAGGTCTTTTGACCTAGATTAATATAATCCCAGTAGTAGAAGATACTACATAAAGTTTCTGTTAAATGCAACTTCTTAACCAAAATTTGCTTTATTTAACCTGTGCCTCTAAAGGCAGGATTTACATTGCAGAGTTGAAATTCTTCTAATATTTACAGCCAAAGTCATCTTGCTGCTCTAAGTCTAAATTTAATAAAACTGGAATTCTACACTTAGCAAGAGGATGAGATTTTTAATCTACATGGCGTGAAAAGTAACAGCATACATGAAGGTCATATTTTATTAAAGAGTCTAATAAATACCTTTATTCCTGGTAATAATATCAATCAGAATAGCATTTTCATAGAGCTTCCCACTTTACAAAGTAGGTCAAGATAGATTATTTCGCGTATTATTTGATTCTTTTGTTTCCACCAGTTTAGCATGCAGCAAGTCCGACCTTGTCCATGAAGCAGCCTAAAGGAAAAGGCCACGCAGTAGGACCCTGCCACGGCTTCTCCGCCTTCCCCCGCAGTCCAGGGAAAGTGTGGGGCAGCTCACGAATAGAACAGTTCATGTTCAGCCTGGGAAAGCTACACAGCAGCTTTTTCTGCTGCCCGGCATGAAATGAGCCATGAGCAGCATGAAATCACTGACCACAGGTGTAGAGACTCCCAGTGACATAAATATCTTTGCTGCTTAGCAGTTGGAGAAAGGCTGTGGGAAGATTTGCCACAAGCTCCTCCTGGCCAAGTCTGCCTTTATAAAGCAAAGGCCATTTAGACCACACTGCTGCCACAGAGCTTGATGGGCCTCATCTCAACTTCCAATTAAAATATTCGTAGAGAAAAATATAGGTGAATACTTGCCTCAGGCCATTCTAAGAAGAAAAGCAAAGAAAAAAAAAAAGGCAAAACTGGTGTGTGTGACTACAAACACTTAAAATCTTCTAAGTGTTTAAAAAACAAAAAACTCCATAAACAAAATTTACAAACAAAGACAAATAGGGGCAATATTGTAATGGATATAACAGACAAATTACTAAAAATACAACTACAAAAGGTGTTTTCGAATTCTTTCAAAAATGACTTAAATATGAAATATGCAAAGAAAATGGAAAACAAATTAGTAAAGAAAAAATTAAAATTATTAACAAAACTGATGAGAAAATGTTCAACTTCACCAACAGTGACAGATATGTAAACTAATTTAATAAATATGTCACTATTCCTATAAAACTAGATAGCATCTGTTTTTAATTTTAATATCCAACCTTAGCTGGGGCATAGAAGAGGGGAACCCTACACAATTGATTTCAATTTTTCAAACTTTCTTCCATTTTATTTGGTATCAGACAAAATTTTATTTACTGTTTTATTTATTCATTACTGCATCATTTTGTTTTAGGTTCTTATCACCCGTGGCCAACAAGTTGATTCCAACACATAGCAACCCTATAGGACAGAGTAGAACTGCTCCGTAGGGTTTCCAAGGAGCACCTGGTGGATTCGAACTGCCAGCGTTTTGGTTAGCAGCCGTTTAACACTTAACCACTACGCCACCAGGGTTTCCTTAGTGGGATAGTACAGTCCAATTATATTTATTGTCATAATTGGCATGGTTGGTCTTCAGTTTTGCCGTAAATTTTCCAGTTTTCATTCATTCTACTCTTTGTTTACCTGTTTTACAGTCAATGGTTTGCTTACTTTTCATTTCTATTGCAATTTAAAAGGTAGAGCCCTATTTTTAATTCTAAAGGCTGTAAAGTAATTATGAACCTTTATAAGTAAAAAATGTCGCTGAGAGATATATAAACACACACACAAACCACTAGAAATGGAAGAAGAAATTGAAGGAAACACATGTATAGAGGCTGATTTAGCATCTAGTAGGTTAATAGATTGAATGCAAACCTTTATTTGATAATATACTGAATAAAATTGTGCTAATTCACGTATATCGAGATTTGTGCTTTACAGAGACGATTTGTGACAACTAAACAGCACAAAGCCTGACACAGAGTAAGTTGCAAATAAAAGGTACCAATTATTATCATATATAAACATACCATACTAATTATAGTCATTGTAAGTATAAAGAGAACATTAACAGAAGAGATAAATCTAACCAACAATCCAGCCAGCACCAATAATAAATAATGTTAATTATCAAATCTATCCATTAGATAGATAGATTATTGTATAAAAAACCAAAAATGAAACCCGTTGCTGTTGAGTTGATTCCGACTTATAGCGACCCTATAGGATAGAGTAGAACTGCCCCATTGAGGGCCTAGTGGATTCCAACAGCCGACCTTTTAGTTAGCAGCCGTAACACTAAACCACTATGCCACCAGGGTTTCCCGGTTATTGTATAGTTAGTAAAAGTTTATTTTTTAGAAAATTGAGACATAAGAAAGTTCTCACACTATAATAAAAACTTGGAAAAAAAAACTAGTTACATTATGATCCCAACGGTGCAAGAACTTTTGTGTGTGTGTGTGTGCGTGCGTATATTTATATTTTATATTGTGAATTTTTGTAATCACAAAAGAAAGACTGGAAAGTAAACATATCAAAATAGCAACAGCTATTATCTCCTATATATCTGTTATGGGTAACCTTTCTTCTACTGTATTTCTTTCTAGTTTTCCAAATTTTATGTAGCAAACTCCTACTATTTTTGTTATCCAAAACAGCCATTAAAGTGAATTTTAACGTAATACTTATGGACGAGCTTCTCAAAAGACAAAAACACCAGAAAGAACCATTCTTAAAGAAAGTCTTCTAGTGTCCTGTAGCAATATTATAAGCTCAGAGACTCAGCACACAGTGGAATGGCCACAGGCCAAGCCCTTTAAGAAGGCTGACCAGCTCTAGCCACATATGTTGTTATCAGGAGCCATCGAGCCGATTCTGACTTACAGCACCCTAAGTACAACAGAATGAAACACTGCCCAGTCCTGTACCATGCTCACAACCATTGTTATGCTTGAGCCCATTGTTGCAGCCACTGTGTCAATCCATCTCATTGAGGGTCTTCCTCTTTTTCACTGACCCTCTTGGTATTTGTGTCTAGATGGATGGCATGGACTTGACTTGCACCCTGAAAAACTGTTTTCATATGTTAGCATACAAGTCACAGCCTTGTGATGCCCCCTAGCCCATAGATGGTCTAACATAAACCAAGAGAATATAAAACAAAACACTCCAGCAGCTGACTGGAATGCCAGAAAGTATTCATTTTATTGCTCTAAAGTTGATATTTAATGCAAATGCAGGAACGAATGTACATTCCCCCAGTTTCTATTACTTAATTTCAATTTCGATTTTCTTTTACCTTAAAAAGAATTCAGCGTTCAGGTTAGTGTATCATTTACAAAGCCATAATTTGATCTTTTACTTTGAAGTTTATAATCCAATTTGCATCTATTGTTCAGCCTACTGGAGTGAATTTGCATGGCAATCAGAGATTACAAGTTATGAACTCGAAACACATCTGAATTTTTGCACAGTGACTTTTTAATGCCAAATTATTTGTCATTTTTCTTAATGAAACTGAATTTTACATTTTTGCTACTAATATTGAACCATTTTCTATTGAATACTTCCTTTTTGATTATAAGTGGGGAAAGAGAGATGTTAAATTGATTTATAGAGGAATGCTAATGTTTATATATCCCCATTCTCTCTTATGCCACTTAGAGATAATGAAGATGTATATTTTTTCCTTAGAGTGTCTTCAAAGTTGGAGCATATTTGAAAAATAGGACAAATAGGAATAAAACAGAATATAAATTGTTTAAAAGGAGCAAAAAAATAGAGTTTACTAAGAATTTAAAATAAATTGATTATGATTGGGCACTAAATTTCCCTCCAATTTTCCTGTAAGTAAGTGCAAATAAAGAAGCACATTGATTTACATAATTCAAGATCAAAATAGAAAAATGTACCAGCAAAAATAATTTTTTTACTGGATCTCAGTTCAGACAAAATTTTATCGCTAGTTCTTTATATTAAAGACATTGAGCATGAGCTCAAAATACTTCCATCTATAGTTTTACCAAAGATGTTATTGTTGTTGTTAGGTGCCGTCGAGTCGGCTCTGACTCATAGGGACCCTAAGGACAACACAGTGAAACACTGCCTGGTCCTTACCAAAGATAGAGTGACTGTATTCAGATGGACAATGTCTTTACCAGGATTCCATACAAGGCGGCCATATCTTAGCAATTCCTGTCTTCCTACTTAAAATATTCCTGCAATTATTTCACAGTGCTGGGCACTGGGTAAACATTGGCCCCTGCCTTCCTGGAGCTTACATTCTGAGAAAGACATAAACTAAATAAGTGCAAAAGAATATGTAAGTACAAATTATGGTAAATACAATAAAGAGCAATATGATGAAGGATAGTAAGGAGAACTCAGAGTGTTTAGAGCAGACCTCCCTGAGGAGTTGACATTTTAACCGTGACCTGAAGAAGGAGGAGTCCAGGTTCTGATTCCCACAGAGGAAGCAGAATATGCACAAGTTCCTAGGGTGTGTATGAAGGATTGAAGAGAAACTAATGTCCTTGAAGTATAGGGGCGAGAACTACGAGTGGCCATGATAATGGATCACCCCAGGAAAGATGGTAGAGCAGAGGTGACAGACCAGATATGGCTGCAGGCATATTTTGACTGCTGGAGTACTTAATTTTTTTTTTTTTTTAAGTTTGAAAAAAGTTTAATACCATTAGGTAGGACAACACTTTTTAGTTCAATAGTGCCTGTCCCCCGTTACTCCACACTTAAACCTGGTCAGATTCGGACATTTATGCTACTTACCAGCCCCTTGGGTTTCATTTGAGCAGTGCTGGATTGGCTGTCCCACACTGTTTCCATGGATATGTGAGACCTAATGCAATATTTAAAATCTTTGGGGTTGCTGAAGTAGTAGGATAATCTGAGTGGAATCCTGGAGCCACAGCAGAATCCAGCCTAAGATGCGGAATCATCTGCTTGGCCTTTGTGAATTCTGGCCATTTTATTTCTCTGGATAGTTTATGCTCCCAAATTATTAATATAAGGAGAAAATTTAAGGAAATGCTCTTAAAAGGTTTACATCTTTGAATCTCATATAAATGTTCTAAGGATTGCTTTTGATCTTGTTGATAAAAAAGAAGAAACAATCTAGATTGCTTTATATATATTAAAAAAAAAAAAAAGTTTTTATACAAGGTTTCCACATCAGCATGATTTGGCGTGTTTGCTGCCTTCTCTTCTTTCAGTGGAATGTCTTACTCAGTACATACTCGGTAGCCCCTGCATCTGACCTAGACAAATATTTAGAAAGCTGCCTGAGCCAATGTACCCCCAGTTTTGAAACATAAGTCTAATAGATCTCAGCTAAGTAAGACATCTTCTTGTAAAACATTTAACTACAAATAATATCACTTTTAGAGTTATAGCTAATTATACTTTTTCTCTTAAGATATATTTTTCATAGCTCTGTGTGTGTGTGTGTATATGCTGTATAATATTTTTCTTTATCAAACAAATGCCCTCCTTTTTTTTTTTTTTTTTTTGTTCCCCCACAAGACTTTACCAATGCCTGGGATTTTTTAAGACCATTTTCCATCAATGGTCATATTTTTTTGAAAAAAAAATGCTTGTTGATAAAAAAGAAGAAACAGCCCACATTGCTTTGGACATAGCTAATAACTAAATCTTTGAAAAAATTGAGGAGTACCTTGAAGTGACCATTGTCAGTTACAAGAGGGAAACAAAGTAAGCAATGACACCCACATAGATGCTTAAAATTGTCAAGCTCAAGCCTGAGCTAAATTGGTAGCTCAATTGAGTGGTGCACAACTAGTTGGAGTTCTATTACTTTGTATAAAGTGACAGAGATACCCTCTTCTTAGATTTTTTTTCTTCAGCAATGAAAAGTAAAGGGTATAGCAGACATCTTTAGGACTTCCGCAGTCTTTCTCCAATGGAGCTATTTGCAATCTCATTTGCTTCGGTGAATGTCCACTGTCTGATATGGCAGGAGATAATAAAATGAGGTCAAGGCTGAACCTAAGCTATTGGCTAAACATACACTGGGTTCCCTGGGAGGTACCTAACTCTTGGTGGGCCCTGATGTTGTATTTTAGTAAAATCAAACACAATAAATAGTTTCCTTTATCAAAGTGCTGCACTGAAAGCAATTTTCAAGTTAGTGGTGGCCAAATTATGTTTTCATAGTTCTAAATTATTTCTGTAGACTCTTATCTTTTAGAAAGGCTGAGCTAAAATTACAGCTACTGTTTTCTTGTGGTGATGCATATCTTAACTTACCTAGGCAAAGGACCCAGAAGCTTTCCACTAAGTACCAGGTGTTCTGGTTTACTTTCTAACATTTCCCTTGCTTCATGGCCCCCTTCTTGATGATGGTGACTTTTCAACAGCTTCATAAGAGCTTATGCATGCTTAATTAACACTTCCCGATTTCAATCTATTTCATTTTATTATGAAAAACAAACTCTAGCTTTCTCTGTGTGATTATTTTTCCTCATTGAATTTACAGATGCAAATCACCAAGATGGGAAAGCAAAAATTTAACTCTGAGCTTGATTTTGGTAGTTAATAATGTGTAATGAATGAGCAATACTTAGAAATTTTATTAACTATCCTATGTTTTAAAAGAATGAAACCTTGAAGTAGAGACTGTTGCAGAATGTCACAATTACATTATAAAAGTGCTTTTAGAAATATGCTTGATTCTGAAAGCTGTGAAAACATAGTAAACACATCAACATGTTGTAACACTTTTTATGCTCACATAAAGCATATAAGACCTCAGAGGTCAGATTCTTCCAGGAGCTAAGAAGTGCAAAACCTAGGGAAGTCATAGAGTAGAGATTCTTCATCTGAGGCTCATAGACCCTAGAACAGTTTTTCTCATACTGTGATACTGACCCACATACATCAGTGTTACCTAGAGCACATTCCAGGTCTGTCTTAGTTACCTTGTGCTGCTGTAATAAAAAACAGCACAGTGAGTGCCTTTAAGGAACAAGAATTTATTATCTCACAGTTTTGGAGGCCAGAAGTCCAAATCAGAGCATAGGTTGTAGAGGAGGGTCCTTCCTTGTCAGCATCCTGGGCGTTCCTTTGTGTTCCTTCGTTGCCTGTAAATATAACTTCACGTGGCATCTGACTTCCCCTATATCTGTGTCTATTCTGCTCTTTTTATAAGACACCACTGGGAAAGGAGGAGCTTTAGGATTCACCCTACTCTGGTATGACTTCATTAACATAACAAAATAAACCCCCCATTTCCAAATAGGGTGGTATTTACAGGAACAGGGTTAGGACTATAACAGAGCTTTTTGGGGGATACAATTATTAATCCAAAACAAGGTTCCAGCTCGGTTCTATTCAGTGAACAACTCAGGAGTTGGTCTCGGGAATCCACAGTTGAAGCAGCCACCTTAGGAGATTCTTATTTTGATAACCACTCTCCTGGTGGGTGCACATGCGGGCTGTTAGAGGTAGGGCACATCTGGAAATGGAACACAAAGTCGAGCATATTGCCCTCTATGCCTGGAGAGAAGCACCCTGGCTTTCATCAGGTTCTCAAAAGGGTTTGTGATTCAAAGAAAGGTTAAGAACTGTCAGAATACAGAAAAGAAGGCTAAAGTGTTTTAAAGATCGAGAAACAGAACGTCCTCATTGTTAAGGGAATTCAAAGTGTCTAGCCCAGGAGACATGCACAAACCTGAGGGTGGACCTGAACGTATGGTGCTGTTAAATGGATGATAATGTCAACCAAGGGTTTGCCATCTCTACTGAAGGTGGAGGAAGAATAACTACCATAAAACTGTAGCAGAAGGGAATGAAACAAGAAAAAACACACTTCTTCACACTGAAAATGCCACGAATACCCCAGAGGGTAGGAATAAACCAGATAATCTCCTATCTAGAGAGTCAGACACGCCAAAATAGATAGATTACCCAGATCTGTCTGCTTTTTCAGCAGAAACTACAGTTATGCATGCTGGTTGTTTTGGCGTTTTATTATTGCAATAACTGCAATGCTCCTAAGAAAGGAAGGGGCTTCATGACATTCAAACTATTTTGAATGCTGATGTTATTGAAGATTAATTTTAAGTTAGTCCCTTATTAAGTTTTCTCTGTCCTTCATTAATTATCCATTATCCTAGCAAAATGCTCACTGCTACAACTTAATGTATCAGTGATTTTTTAAATGTTTAGCACATATTTACTTGGCTAGTTTTCTGCTATAAGAAGGTGTGGTAAATTAATATTTAGTGGCATCTATTCTAAATAACCCCACACATACATCAGTTTGTTGCACTCTGGTGGCTTGGCTATTGCTGCGATGCTGTAAGCTAAGCCACTGGTATTTTAAACACCAGTAGGGTCACCCATGGTAAACAGGGTTCAGCAGAGCTTCCCAACAAATACAGACTAGGAAGAAAGACCTGGCAGTTTACTTCTGAAAAAATTGGTCAGTGAAAACCTTATGAATAGCAGCAGAACGTTATCTGGTATAGTGCTGGAAGATGAACTCTTCAGGTAGGAAGGCACTCAAAATACGACTGGGGAAGAGCTGCCCCCTCAAAGCAGAGTTGACCTTAATGGTGTGGATGGGATAAAGCTTTCAGGACCTTCAATTGCTGCTGTGGCATTACTCAAAATGATAAGAAACAGCTGCAAACATCCATTAATAATCGGAACATGGAATATATGAAGTATTAATCTAGGAAAATTGGAACTCCTCAAAAATGAAATGGACTGATATTGGCCATTTTGAATGGGACAATCTGAATGGGTCTACTATGCTAGGGATGACAAATTGAAGAGGAATGGCATTACATTCATCATCAAAAAGAACATTTCAAGATCTATCCTGAAGTACAGCACTGTCAGTGATAGGATAATATACATACACCTACAGGTGAGACCAGTTAATATGACTAGTATTTCAAATTTACACACCAACCACTAAGATCAAAGATGAAGAAATTGAAGATTTTTACCAACTTCTGCAGTCTGAAATTGATCAAACATGCAATCAAGATGCATTGATAATTACTGGTAATTAGAATGTGAAAGTTGGAAAGAGAGAAGGATCAGTAGTTGGAAAATACGGCCTTTGTAATAGAAATCTCAATAGAATTTTGCAAGACCAACAACTTCTTCATTGCAAATACCTTTTTTCAACAACATGAATGGCAACTATACACATGAACCTCACCAGACAGAATATACAGGAATCAGATCAACTACATCTGTGAAAAGAGACAATGGAGAATCTCGATATCATCAGATAGAACAAGGCCAGGGGCCGATCGTAGAATAGACCATCAATTGCTCATGTGCAAGTTCAAGCTGAAGCCGAAGAAAATTAGAGCGAGTCCGTGAAAGCCAAAGTACAACCTTGAGTATATCCCACCTGAATTTAGAGACCATCTCAAGGATAGTTTGGATGAATTGAACACTAATGACAGAAGACCAGACAAGCGATGGAATGACATCAAGGACATCATACATGAAGAAAGCAAAAAGTCATTAAAAAGACAGGAAAGAAAGAAAAGACCAAAATCGATGTCAAAAGAGACTGAAAGTTCCTCTTGAACATAGAATAGCTAAAGGGAATGGAAGAAATGATGAAGTAAATGCTGAACAGAAAATTTCAAAGGGCTGCTCAAGAAGACAAAGTAGTACAATGAAATATGCAAAGATCTGAAATTAGAAAACTAAAAAGGAAGAACATGCTTGGCATTTCTCAAGCTGAAAGAACAAAGAAAAAATTCAAGCCTTGAGTTGCAATATTGAAGAATTCTACTGGGAAAATACTGGACAACATAGGAAGCATCAAATGAAGATGGAAGGAATACACAGTCACTGTACCAAAAAGAACTGGGTGACATTTAACCATTTCATGAGGTAGCATATGATCAAGAACCAATGGCACTGAAGTTAGAAGTGCAAGCTGCACTGAAGGCGTTAGTAAAAAACAAGGCTTCAGGAATTGACAGAGTACCAGTTGAGATGTTTCAACAAAGGGGGATGCAGCACTGGAGGTGCTCCCTCATCTATGTCAAGAAACTTGGAAGACAGTTACCTGGATAACCAACTGGAAGAGATCCATATTTGTACCCATTCCAAAGAAAGGTGATTCAACAGAACATGGAAATTATCAAAAAGTATCATTAATATCACACATAAGTAAAATTTTGCTGAAGATCATTCAAAAATGGTTGTAGCAGTACATCAAAGGGGAACTGCCGGAAGGTCAAGCCAGATTCAGAAGAGGAGGTGGAACGAGGGATATCATTGCTGGTGTCAGATGGATCTTGGCTGAAAGCAGAGAATACCAGAAAGATGTTTACCTGTGTTTTGTTCACTATACAAAGACATTCAACTGTGTGGATCATAACAGACTATGGATAACATCTTGAAGAATCAGAATTCCAAAACACTTAATTGTTCTCATGAGGAACCTGTACATAGATCAAGACAACAGTCGTTCAATCAGTTGTTGGAACAGACCAAGGGAATACTGCGTGGTTTAAAGTCAGGAAAGATGCGTGTCAGGGTCAAATTCTTTCACCATACTTATTCAATCTGTATGCTAAACAAATAATCCGAGAGGCTGGATTATATGTAGAAAAATGTGGCATCAGGATTGGTGGAAGACTCATTAACAACCTGTGATATGCAGATGATACAACCTTGCTTGCTGAAAATGAAGAGGAATTGAAGCACTTACTGATGAAGATTAAAGACTGTAGCATTCAATATAGATTATACCTCAATGTAAAGAAAATAAAATCCTCACAACTAAACCAATGGGCAGCATCATGATAAACAGAGAGAAGATTGAAGTTGTCAAGGATTTCATTTTACCTGGATCCACAGTCAATACCCATGGAAGCAGCAGTCAAGCACTGGACCACTGTGCCGCCGGAGCTCCTCATTACCTTGGTACGCACACAAAAACACATAATGATATCAAGTAAATAAGCCAAATCATTCAACACAATGAAGGTTAAGAAGACTGAGATTTGAGGGGATACAAAAAACTATCTCATAGGTTAAAACAAATTTGTAAATTCTGTTTCTATCCAGAGAACTTAAAATATCACCATGGCATTAGGTAACAGAATTTAGTCTTCAATAGTAGTCCCAAGGAAACCCTGGTGCCATAGTGGTTAAGTGCTACGGCTGCTAACCAAAAGGTCGGCAGTTCGAATCCACCAGGTGCTCCTTGGAAACTGTATGGGGCAGTTCTACTCTGTCCTATAGGGTTGCTATGAGTCGGAATTGACTCGACGGCTGTAGGTTTAGTTTGGTTTTTGGTTTTAGTAGTCCCAAAGGCCCCCCCCCCCCCCCCCCCGTAGCTAAGACTGTGCCTAACTTCTTTATTAAGGCTAAGAAATCATCAAGCAGCCTCACAGGACAAGGACAAGTTGTTAAAGAGCGCGCGCAGTGTTAGGTAAATAGGCAAAGTTACTGACTTCTGATTTGCAATATGAAATTCTTTCTATTTTGAAATTCTTTAGCAATTTTCTATATATTTGAAATGGGGAGAATTACCAAGCCAAAGAGAGATGTAGTAGGGAGTTACCAGCAGAGCACAGGCTAGATAGTCCATTCAGTGGACTACTTACTGAGCGCCAATTGTGAGCCAACTCCCCCACCACCCATCACTACTAGGACTTCATCCTTCTGTATCGAAGAACCTCTTCTGCTTGGCCTTCGTATGGCAGAGTAAAAACCTTGAATGTGTTGCATTAATGCCATGAGTTGACCAGGAGTGCCGTTGGCTCCTCTAATTCGCATTGTTCCATAGAGCCCAGAAGCCTCAGCCCACGCCATAGCTGATTCCCTGGCTATGGTTCCTGGGTTAGATTACATGTGCCTGAGAGCAGGAAGAAAAAATCAAAGCCCTTCTCTTTGATCTAGAATTGTAAATGCTTTGGAGGCTTTTATTCTACAATTTTCCTTTGAGCACAAAGTAGTATTTGGAGTTAGCAAAGCTAACTAAAGGAGTTGCTGCTCAAGCAACAGCAACAGATGATCACTTTCCTTCTAAATCTAAGGCCACCCCTGATTTTAACGATTGTACAAAGAAATCTTGGTTCTCTTTTGCTTCTGTACATACCAGGGCCATTATGAAGGCAAGTCAGAAGCACCGTTTTCCCCACTAGTTTGGTAATATATTGCAAAACCTTTTGCAAACCACATCAACCAATAAGTTAATCCCACATCTAATTTACCAAGTATTTCTGCATAGACCAGGAAATGAGAAATTATCCTTCACACCAAGGACATGTATAGTCAGGTCTTTTTTTGAGATTTTTTTCTGCTTTGGACATGAGCTACTAAGGCTTTATGATATAAACTTGTATTGAATTCTGCCCAAGTCCTCTGGGTTTATTGGCAAAGGATCCCCTCCTGTTGTTTATATTCTAGAGAATTTTATCCATAGGCCACAATCTGCCCACCCTTCAAAGTCTCGCCAGATGGCCTGTTAGAGGGTCTGTTCTAATTTAGGGAACCATTCTAATGCCTGAAACAAAGTGCTTTAATAATTTTGTTGCATGTAGATCAGCCATTGACTGAGATTTTGGCTCACCATGGAAAGCAATTATGCAGCGTTCTGTTTACTATCGTTTCCCATCTGTAAACCATCCCGTCAATGAGCTACAGTCACTGCTGGGAGGATTTTTTTTTTTTTTTTTTACCTAATTTCCCTCCTGAACATTATTCTACTCTGCCTAACTGCAAAAGGAGACGCAGTAAACATTAACATGTAAAACAGAAGGTATTATAAAGATAGATTAGTGACTAGTAGGGAATGGAGGGGACCCTAAAAGACTGGCAAGAACCCCCATTCTGCCTTCAGCACTGTTACACCCTTGGAGCTAAGCCCTTTCAACACTGGAGATGGTCTCTTTGGGATGAGGGTATAGCTTTTTCTTATAGAGGCTATACCTGCCTTTAGGTAAGCTTCACTGTACAATGCTTTTCCCAAAAATGAGCTGCAGGGAAGTTTTGAAGTTGTGACAACTGATTATTTTAGCACTAAAACCAAAAACCAAACGCATTGCTGTCAAGTTGATTCTGACTCATAGCAACCCCTTAGGACAGAGTAGAACTGCCCCATAGGGTTTCCAAAGTTGTAATCTTAACGAAAGCAGACTGCCACATCTTTCTCCCGTGATGCAGCTGGTGGGCTTGAACCACTGACCTTTCAGTTAGCAGCCAGGTGCTTAACCACTACACCACCAGGGCTCCTTTCAAGTCACGAACTTATGGTAATTATTTCTGCATGGCTATCTGTACATAGTATTTTATAGTATTCAGTAATGTTCATACTAACAAATGTCAAGCTCTTGTAGTTTTGTTGAGCTTTTTTTTTTTTAATCTCAAAAAAACGATATATTTATTTGGAATATATGTTAATCACATTATGAGCTTTGTTGATTTACTTATTCAGTATGCTGAATATTTTCTAGTTATGACGATTTCAAAACAATTTCTGGGGTGATGCATTGATGATGATTTCATCATTAATATTGTAATTGTACATTTAATTTTAATGAAGACTTTGGTCACTAAATCTTTGAGTTGTTTCCATTACCCTAAAGCTAAAGGGTTACTTTTTTTTTTATTTTTTAAGTCTCCATTACCAGTGGCATCCACAGTTGGCCCTGTTGACACGGAAACTAGTATGAAGAAAGAAAACAATAAAAGAAATATGGATTAAAAGAATGTAAATATAATTGTAAGATCACATGAATTTTTATTTCCAAGGAATTCTGGAATTCCTTCAAACAACATATAAAAATAAGTTCAAGGAAAAGAAATATTTTTCATATTGGGCTCCCTAAATTGATTATTTGCTAATTTCTATCAAAAAAAAAAATTTTTTTTTTCTAAGATGGTTTGTGGTTTTAAGCTTTGTTTTGTGACATGTGAAGGTAATATGTGATGAAAAGAAATATTCCTGAAGTCATAGAGCATAGAAGATGGATGTATGGAACACCAAAAGAACAATTTAGGGTCATACGTCCCCATCATTATGCAATGACTTTAACAGATTCAGCATAGGTTCCCAACCTCCATTCCTCCATTGCCTAAAGCAAATTCTTCTTCACAGAATGAACTCATACTTAGCTGCATATAGTACTATGTCAATGAATTTTTAACTCTGCGTTAATTATAATAAGGTCAAAATGATGAAATTGAATTAAACATCCTGTCCATGACCAAATGATGTCTTCTTGATCATTTAACTTTTGCATTCCACTGTATAGTCTGGTGAGCCTTTTGGCCAGGCACCTCCAAGTAGCTTTCAACAGAGGTTCTCAAATTTTACCTTGTATGAGAGGGCTTGTAAAAACTCTGATTGCTGGGCCCAGGCTCTCAGAGTTTCATTAGGACTGGGGTGGAACCTGAGAATTTGCATTTCTAACAGCTCATGCTGTTGGTGCAGGGACCACACTTTGGCTGAAAGGATCCTCCATCCTGGTTGAATTGGATTTTCCACCAATCAGCCATTTTGAAAACACTAAAATGAGCACTCATGTAAGAATCTAAGAGAGTTGGAGTATTAATAGGACATGCTTTGAATAACATCTACTGTTACTGTTTGTTCCATAAAATTCAGAGGTTCTCTTCAGAGATGACACTAATCTCCTTAATCAAAGAAGTTAACCACCAACACCTGTGTGGCTAATTGCCATCTGCGCTGTCTGGAACCTTACTAACAGGAGAACATGTCAAAGATCTTTAATGAATTTTAAAATGTACCCCTTAAGTAATTTCTATGAAAAGGAAATTATAAGCCTCCTGTCGAATATGTTTTATTAATCCAGATAATAGAAATTGCACCAACTCTTTTGTGTGATGCGGCATTAAAGTTGAATTAAGAAGAGGGAATAGACTGTCTACAGTCACACAACCTATAAGGCTTTTAGAACGAAAAATTTTAGAATGGTGTACCTATTGAGCCCCAAATAAGTGAAGCAGCCAGGAAGGGACAGGGAGTGTCCTCCGCTGTCAGGAGAGTACCTATCTAATGTTGCCGTAAACATGGTAGAATTGGCCGTCGCTTTGACTAAGCAAAATACTCAGTGTTTTGATTTATAAATTCACAGCTTCTGTCTGCCGCTGACTTCTGTGAGGATCATTTAATCTCTCAAACACTCTGTGTTCTCAGTGGCACAGGAAGGGACAATTATGTTGGCCTGCACTATCGTTACATGAGGGCAGAATTAATGGCAGAGAGCCCTTTTCAGAACTTTCTAAAATATACATAATGGTCAAAGTGACTATTAGTAGATCTTTGCTCAATTTGCTTAGCCAATTTACCTGGAAGTTCATGCTGAAAAACATGAGTGCCTATTGAGAGCAGTGAAAATGGGAATTGTGTTTTACACAGAGTAATGTAAAAATAGTGTTATTTGTGAGGCTTTTGCTATTATAAAAAAAAAAAAAATTATAAGGGGAGTGTAAATAGAACTTACTTTAATCACAGAGGAAAATTTTACCTTCACATGTATTAACATTGATTTCGTTGTGCTATCTTTCCAATGACTATTCTAAGCATTTTACTCAAACCTTGGTTATTTTTTCATTCACCCATTCGTTTATTCATTGAATAAATACTATTATCTAGTGTTGTTGTTTGAATTATATTTGGAACTGTGCCTTGATCCTACATTTAATCAAAGTTATATAAGTCCTACTTCAAATGTGAAATTAGAAGAAATAAAGGAGACAGACAAAAAGGTACCTGGCATCTATGGGATAAGTGAATACAAAAATAAATGAAAAATCATGATAACAAGTAGGCACTGTTTTCATGGTTCTTCAAATTGTCGCTTTACTTTGCTATTATATGAAATACATGCTTATGTCTTTGTCATGTGCCCACTTGGCAAATATAATTAATTCATTCATGTGATAGCCATTAAGGTAAATTAACTATCCTATAATCATTTTTCATGCCATCACCTACCTCTGCAGACACAGCATTATCACAAGAGAAATTGGAAGCCACGCCACACAACCTCTTTCACAGATACTTAGAATTTTGGGTTACAGGACCAAAATTTTCTTTAAAGTTAGTTAGGTATGTATATATTACATATATATCAACTTCAGACTAAGTTAGCAATTTGAGTAGGGATAAATCAGAAGCTTTTAACACGCCAAGTGTTGTGGGGTAAGACACGATATCTAATATTATGAAACTATGATAGGTTTGGAAACCATGGTGGCATAGTCGTTAAGAGCTATGGCTGCTAACCAAAAGGTCGACAGTTCTAATCCACCAGGCGCTCCTTGGAAACCTTATGGGGACAGTTCTATGCTGTCCTACAGGGTCGCTATACAGGAATGGACATGATGGCAATGGGTTTGGTTTAATTTATTCGGTATGGTAGGTTTGCTATTAAACTATGACTTTAGGAAATTTCAGTGTGGCTTTTCCTTTGTGTTTAACTTATTCTTTAAAGGCTGTATATGAATAAGACTAATATCTAGTTCATTTCCCATTAAAGCTTTTTAAAATTATGTTATAATTTGAAGTAAAATAATCCATTTTTGATATATTTAAATGGAGGTAATGTTTTAGAGCTCAGTTATATCGTATCATAAAATTTTAAATTTCATGGCAATTTGTCAAACACTCATTGAGGGTGTACTTTGGTCCAGACACTGGGCTAGGTTCTGGTAATACAGAAATGAGCACAGTACGGCGATATATCTGAAAGCATTCAGGCTACTGTTAATCTTTGTTAGTGGTGTAAAGAACTTACTTAAGCATAGATTTAACTTTTGGACTAATCCAGAATTAGAACACTTACTAAGAAATTTTATACTTTTTGAGAAAAAAGACCAGTATTTTATAGTAGTAGGCAATGGTGCTTTATAATCTCAAACCATTAGATTACTACTATGTTTCCTTAATGAGCTGGTTGAATTAAATTTAAAATTTTGATGCTTTCAAGCAATGAATAATGGAGAGCTCATTCCTCTAATTAAAACCGAGCAGATCCATTTTCTCCAAAGATACCTTAGTTTTAATCATTTTAACCCTAAAGACAGCATTCCCTTTCCCACTGGAGCAAGCCTATGTGAACTAGCAAAGAGCTCTGCTCTGACAAGGTGGGCCTCCATTTAGTGAAGTGCTTCAGTTGTTTATGTTCATCTTAAGTAGCTATGGGCCTTTGTTCTGTCTCAGAAGCTACACACAGGCTGTCCCCAGACGATATTTTGAAGTGGACAAAGTTTCTTTTGGATGGTTTCTTTCCATAACCGTTCAGTCAGTCCTTCACTGAGGCTGCCTGCCTGCTTCAGTAATTTTTTGTCTTTAATCAGAGGACCTAGAAAATAATTAATTAAAAATTTGTTACTAAAAAATAAATAAATAAAAAGTATAAGATAAATATAAGTAATTAAACTTCTAAATGATAGTTTGTGTGAGTTTATAGCATTTATAGTTCACAAGTGATTAAAGCTTAAAACCATACTAAGACTTTTGGTAACTCTGTAAATAAAGAAATGTTATTGTTGTTAGGAACCATCAAGTCAGTTCCGACTCATAACGACCCTATAGGACAGAGTAGAACTGTCCCGTAGGGGTTCCAAGGAGTGGCTGGTAGATTTGAACTGCCGATCTGTTGGTTAGCAGCTGTAGCTCTTAATCACTATGCCATCAGGGTTCCAGATAAAGAAATAGGTAATGTTTAAATATATGATTTAAATATAAAGATACATTTTTAAATGAAAAGAATATAAATACATATTATAAAAAGGTACATATCATACATACACAATTACATAAATATGTATCTATATGAATATTTTAATATGTTCTTTTGTATCTTTATATATCTTTGTATTTATCTTTGGTATATATATTTATAGATATACCTTTATAGTTAAATGTATGTCATTAGATATTATATGATTTATATATAATATTTACATAAAGAACCTGCTTATGTAGAAATGATGTAATACTTAGATAAATTCACCTATTTGCCAATCCACCCCTTTGACAGAGAAGGAAGGACATATGTTACTGAGTAAATATGATGTTCAACTAAAAGCTTTTGAGCTATTTCTGTATATAATCTCCCCTTACAGGGCAGGGCAAAATACGTTTCATAATACAAATCTAAATTTGGGAAAACAGAGAAGTCATGAGGAAAAAAGATAGACTTTTTCTATGAACTCTTTTTATTCTAATCCATACTATTGAGATCTTTGGAACAGTTTAGTTCTTCTTATATTAAAAGACAGTTGAGCTAATGACAATATATTCAGGGAATGGAGTGACCCAAAGCTAGTATTTTGGTATCTTACAATTCTTCATGATGTTATGCCGTCCAACATAAAACCTCTCTTCCCTTTAAAAAAAAATTACTGAAGTGACGAGAAACTATGTTGTTGGATAAACTTTTAAAACTCATATAACTGTAAAAGCCAACATTTTGCATTCTCTTTTTGAACAAACACATGGTGTGGTTTTGTTTCTTCTTGCAATAATTTGTCTTATAAACAGTATAATCTGCTTGAATGGAGTAAGATCTCATACTTACATTATTTCATATTCTCTAGAATATCTTGAAATTCTTTTTATACCATTCGTTATGACTACCCTTAAATAAATAATCCATATGTGAATCTAAGTGATTTAAAATATATATTTTAAATTACAATCTACAATACTTTTTTATCTTCTCTCTGAGTTTATATTGGTAATAGTTTGACTTATTTCCCCCTCCATATACTGTTCCAAAGAAGGCACTGGCCATTTGTCTCAACAGTGTGAAGAATGAATATGAACAAAAGAGTAAGTGGCAAAGACTGTGCTGTCCCATACACACTCTGCTACTGTTTAGCTGTGTCATCTTGGGGAAATTACTTCATCTCACAGGGTCTGTTTCCTCACTTAAATAACAATGATCCAATTCACATAGATGGATACTAAAAATCCCTTTCTGAATTTTACTGCCAATGAGTCATTTGGGATAGTTGTTTTTAATTTTTATGCTAACTCCACATCAGAAAAGCTCATTGGAAAATTTTACAATAGCCATTGATTGGAATTGCTTTTCATCTGTGCCTGTTTATTTCCTATTTTTCATCTCATGGTTTCAGAAAAATTAAATGCCTAGAAGTGACAAGAGAAACAAGGTGAATCCCAAATTTACTCACATTCTACTAGCATTAAGCAATGTTTTTCTTTCCCCACAAAACAAGTCTTTTCCAGAGTACTCAATTATTTTTTAGTTAATTTGATATGAACAAGGCTCTGAACCACGTAAAGAACATTAGCCAAAGGAAAATATTTAAAGTCAATACTGAAATCTTTTATATCAAAGAAATAACAAGTTAAGGATTAAAGCTGATTAACTATTTTCAGTCCAGTTTCTGACTATGAAACTTTCAAATTGACAAACATACTGGCTTAAACCCCTAGACTAACATCTCCAGCCTTGATTTCAATGGGTATGTGTACTGTAGTGCTGACAGCTATAAGTAAGAAATTGCCCTCCACCAAAGCAAGCCCAAATCCGGTTCCTGGCTCCCCTTGATTTGTGTCCAGCATACACACTATGACCTGTTCTACATTATTTCTGCTTGCTCCCTTAACCTGAAAGGCTCTCTGCCTTTGATGAGGCAGTTATTTCCTGCGATTAGTCTGAACGTAGATCTGAGAAATCCAACCAGGTAGCTTTTGAGATAGCCTGCAAGTCCCTAGTAGTTGCTTTGGAACAGGAAAATGTAGAGCAAAAACTGCTTACCTAGTCTGACTTCAAAATTTAATTTTTAGGGGAAGTCACATTTTCATATTATCAATGTTAATAGTTATTGAGCACCCACTACTCTACTCTGAGTTTTACTTGATTCAGTGAAATGAAATAAATGCCTTTACTCATTACAGGGATATTTACAGGGAGAAAAAATTGTCTCAAATGTCTTCAGAAAAGGTTTTTTTTTTTAATTTTATAGGTCATTCCAAATGATCTCTGAAAATCCCTTGTAAATAAAAAATTATTAATAAAAGTATTATAACTTTAATATCTAACTAATAAGAAATTTGAGGTCAAACTAATGATGTAGGCAAACTATATTTTATAGTTATAATAAATTACTAATTTTATTATAGAGATTATACAGTTTTATATTTAGATTTGTGTTGTAAAATGTATAATTTATTGAATCTTTAGTCAGGGACACAGCCTACAAATGGAATGTTGTTCCTGGAATAAATAATTCACATTATTGAATGATTTACTTGAGGATATAAAACTGGGGACTTCTGTATTTGGCAGAAAGTTAATTTCTGAGTCTTCGAAATGTTGCTTTGGCCAAAGTTTCTAGAAAGAAAATAGAGCCAGTTTCTGCTTTGGAAGTGCTTGACCTCCAAAGTTTTAGATTGATTCTAAATTGGAATTTTTTGCTGAGCTGTCTTGAAAGTTTTTTCATTTTGTTTAGTTTTTGTCATATATACTAAAAGGTCCAAAAGGACCTAGGGCATCTGTCTATTTGTATGATTTGAGGTTAGGAAGGCTGTTAGTTCTTAAATATCCTATTAGGGTCTTCTCTTTCCTACGCAATATCATATTTCTAATCCTGGAGTCTCAGAGTTGCCAGCAACTCTGAGAGAATGGCTCCCCAAATTAGATTTTCAGTAATGTACAAAGTAAGACTTCATCATTTTCTGTCTATAAACCAATATTGTTGAGGACAGTTTAAGATATTTGGGGAAAATAATTTTGCTTGGAAATTTTATGGGATCCCTGTGTACAATGCTTTTTTTCTGAAACAACATGGCACCACCGTCCCCGGTTCTTGCCTTAACTCAGTCACAGGCCTCTCAAAGGCAGAGAGCAGCCCCTAGAAACGGAATTCTATTTTCTCTCTGTAAAACCAGGTCATCCTTCAAATGAACACATTCAATCTAGTTTTCCAAGAGTTAACTTCATGTCTCCTGGGCAGATGGACCAGTGTTTCTGAGAATAACTGTAAAGACAAGCTAACACCCACTCACAGGGCTTAGGTCTTCTTCATGGTTCAGTTGAGTCGCGGCCTCACAGCTTGATGTTTTCCTTTCTACTGTAGTTCATCTACTCTAGTTCATGTCTCTCATACAGATTTTTTTTAACATAACAGATGGATTTTTTATGATGAGGATACAGTAGTCACATAATTTTTTCCCCTCCAAATAACTGTTTCCTTAATTTCATTTAAGGAGCTTTTAAAAAAAAAAAAAATACAAAAATATGCCAAACACCTCTTCACAGAGAAGAGTTCTTTTCCTCCCTTTCTCCTTAGGCAGAGAACTCAGGGAAAGTAAAGGGCAAAAGTGAAACAAAAACCTAAGTGTTAATTTTAGATCTAGCAGTACTGCTCCCAAGGAACTTTATGGTGTGTTCCCTTACCAACAGTTGGACCACATTCACTGAATCAGGATCTTGAATATGCTTTTAAATCAGGAAACCAGGATATTTTTAAAGTTCCCCAGGTGATTCTAACGTGCATCCAGGGTTGAGAAGCCCTGGAGTTTCTAACGTTGAAACAATGGTGAATATCTCCCGTGTGCCCAGCTTGCACTTGCTACTGCATATTGTCTATGTGACTTTTAAATTTTTTAATATTTTCTGTACCATTTTCATATCTGTAAAGTGAAGGTAGTGAATGGTGACGAATGCCCCAACTCATTTTTTTGTCATGAAAACCACAAGCAAAAACTTATACATTCTGTATAGCAGTTCATTGTTTGAGGATGCTGTAAGTGTGCATCAATATGATTAAGATACATCACTTCCTCTCTGTTCACTGTGTCGGAATTAAAGTATTTAAGGAATTAAAGGTATTTAGTTAACGGCTACTATATGATTGTATTTTTAAATTTTTCATCCATTCATTCAACAAATATCCATTGGGTACAACTCATGTAATACAAAGAACACACATTTGCCCTGAGGCCAAAGAGGGATATGAAGGGTGAAAGCAGTGTTCACATGTGGTCTTGTTATAGCTAAGTTGCATCCAGGTAGACTGTATCACATTGTAAGAAGAGCATGTGAGATGGGTTTTATATTGGAGCCACCATCTTTGGAAAATACATCTGCCATAAATCGGAGCTTACTTGTGAGAAGCTGGCCCAAGGTGAAAACCATGTCCATCATTTCCTTTAACAGATAGGGCAAGACAAAACAGCTCCACAAGAAGACATCCCTGAAAAGCCTAAAGGGAATCACACTTTAACACTATGCCCAGCCGACTCTCCCCTCCATATTCAATGTTCTGAGTTTATGCTCTATCTTCATGTACTAGTTTATTAAGACCATATGAATACTATTATTAATCAAATGCTTGCTCAATCAGGCATTAACTTACTTATAACAGCTTACTACATCCCTCTTTTACTACTCTCTTACCTCACATTCACTGTGTGTGTGTGTGTGTGTGTGTGTGTGCATGTGTGTGTGTATATGTGTAGATTCAACAAGGCATGGTTCTGGTGCTCCTATAATTACACTTCATTGACACTAAGATAAACCTAATTTAACCTTTTGGGACTTTATTCTTTCCTCATTATTAGCTACTTCCTGCTTAGGGAAGTAAGATACGAGGCTGAGACTCTCCAGATCTCATGCCCCAGTCACCGTCTGGAGTGGAAAAAAAACAATCACTGTAGACAGTTGTTTGGCCAAATGAGTCAACAAACAACTGAGCCATCTGGATATTTGGTAGCATGTAGTAATGACAGAGTGCTGCTTATTTTCTGCAGGGCCATTTAGTAATGTTCTTCTGTAGTGTGGAGAACATTGTTTGTCTTTTTTTTAAAAGAACATTAAAGAAACACACTAAGGGACATTAGGCCCCACCTTTGTGATTGCTCTTAAAGACACTGAGTTGGCAATGTAGCCAAAGAAAGACATGCCTCCAGGAAAATATGGATGAAAACCTGTGAAACTGGTCTTTAATGAAAACTACTTCATGTTCTAAACCAAAATTATGAGCTTCTCTATGAAATGTGATCCTCCTCCAGCATACCCTACATCCTACCTCCATCAGACATATTATAAGAGCCAGAAACCTAGGAGTTACCCTCCACACCTCCCTCATCCTCATTCTCCCCCTATAAAATCCACATGCAAGTCCTATCAATATTACCTCTTAAATCTCTTCCAAGCTGACAATGGCTCTTCTCTAGATGATTACAGTGCTCTCCTTGCTTCCATTCCTGCCCCTTCCCAAATATTCTTCCTAGTTACACATCTATCATATCATTGCCCCTCTCTCTGCCCCTATTTAAACACTTTAAAAGCTTTCCATTTCTCTTAGGTAAGACAGTCAAATCCTTCCTGTTGTTTACGTGGGTTGTATATAGTCTGACTCCTACCAGCCTTTCCAGCCTACAGGCACCACTGACTCCCCACAGTCCCTCATACTGCAGGACTTTACATGTTGTTTCCACTATTTGGAACTCTCCCCATCTTCTTGATAAACTCCTATTCTTCTGGCATAGCTAACTCAATCTATACTGCCTGAGAGAAGTGTTCCCTGCTCCCCTCGCTAGGTAAATCCCCCTCATCAGAGACTCTTGGAACTTCAAGTGCCCTTTTGTAACACTTACCCTAGTTGTGATTTTGCATTCATTCTCCTAATTCTTGGTTATTATCTCTTCCCTTTAAGCCTGTGTTATTGGGGATCTCATGTTTTGTTTACTCTTGTGTTTCCAAGGCCTAGTACAGGATTTAACAAAACAAAAAAAGTCCATGAGAGCTAAAGTACGACCTTGAGTATATCCCACCTAAATTTAGAAACTATCTCAAGAATAGATGTTATGCATTAAACACTAATGACCGAAGACCAGATTAGTTGTGGAAGGACATCATACGTGAAGAAAGCAAGAGGTCATTAAGAAGAAAGAGAAAGAAGAGACCAAAATGGTTGCCAGAGGAGACTCTGAAACGTGATCTTGAATGCAGAGTAGCTAAAGCAAATGGAAGAAATGATGAAGTAAAAGAGCTGAATAGAAGATTTCAAAGGGCAGCTTGAGAAGACAAAGTAAAGTGCAAAGACCCGGAAAGAGAAAACCAAAAAGGAAGAACACACTCAGCATTTCTCAAGCTGAAAGAACTGAAGAAAAAACTCAAGCTTTGAGTTGCAATACTGAAGGATTCTGTGGGAAAATATTAACGCAGGAAGCATCAAAAGAAGATGGAAGGAATGCACATAGTCACTATACCAAAAAAAAATTGGTCAACATTCAACCGTTTCAGGAGGTAGCATACAATCAGGAACCGATGGTACTAAAGGAAGAACTCCAAGCAGCGCTGAAGGCATTGGTGAAAAACAAGAATTGTGCTCACGAGGAACCTGTACATAGATCAAGAGGCAGTCCTTCAAACAGAACAGAGGGATACTGGGTGGTTTAAAGTCAGGAAAGGTGTGTGTCAGGGTTGTATCTTTTCACCATACCTATTCAATCTGTATGCTGAGCAAATCTGAGAAGCTGAATTATATGAAGAAGAATGGGGCATCAGGATTGGAGGAAGACTTATTAACAACTTACAAAGTGCAGATGACACAACGTTGCTTGCTGAAAGTGAAAAGGACTTGAAGCATTTACTGATGAAGATCAAAGACTACAGCCTTCATTATGGATTACACCTCAACATAAAGAAAACAAAAATCCTCACAAGTGGACCAGTAAGTAATATTATGATGAATGGAGAAAAGATCGAAATTGTCAAGGATTTCATTTTACTTGGATCTACAATCAACATCCATGGAAGCAGCAGTCGAGAAATCAAAAGACGCATTGCATTGGGCAAATCTGCTGCAAAAGACCTCTTCAAAGTGTTGAAGAGCAAAGATGTCACCCTGAAGACTAAGGTGTGCCTGACCCAAGCTGTGGTATTTTCAATCACATCATATGCATGTGAAAGCTGGACAATGAATAAGGAAGACGGAAGAAGAATTGACGCCTTTGAATTGTGGTGTTGGCAAAGAACATTGAATATACCATGGACTGCCAAAAGAATGAACAAATCCGTCTTGGAAGAAGTGCAGCCAGAATGCTCCTTAGAGGCAAGGATGGCAGACTGCATCTTACATACTTTGGACATGTTGTCAGGGGGGATCAGTCCCTGGAGAAGGACATCATGCTTGGCAGAGTACAGGGTCAGCAGAAAAGAGGAAGACCCTCAACGAGGTGGATTGACACAGTGGCTGCAACAATGAGCTCAAGCATAACAACGATTGTAAGGATGGCTCAGGACTGGGCAGTGTTTCGTTCTATTGTGCATAGGGTCGCTAAGAGTTGGAACCGACTTGATGGCACCCAACAACAACAACAATTAGTATTAACTTACTTTTTATTGAAACTTGCTATTGGCATCATGAATGAAGCTTTAATTATAAAGGCTGGTCCTCGCCAGGACCACATTCCGATTGGTTTAAGTGTCTTACCGTAAGTCGTGACGTCTTACTGGGCATTACTATCAAATATTTCCTTTTTTAACTATACTTTCAGTTACCCAGGGACAGATTTAAAGCCAGCAGAATAACCTTCCCTCCTTCTCACTACAGCTTTCTTATTTGGATTCCAAAGCTACGCCATTCTTAACAGTGACGGAAACACTGAAAACAAGCAGGATATAGTTCATTCTGCTCCTTTTCTTTTTTCCTCTCTTCTTTTTCTTTTTACAAAAGCAATTTCTGTATATCGTAAAAATTAGAAAGTACAGTCAAGCAAAAGAAAATAAAATTATCTGCTATCCCACCACCTGGAGAGGTTCTATTATCAGCTGTCACTTGTCTGCTGTGAAAACCTGTACAGCTTTCCTATTTATTGTGTCTGTGTTTGTTTCCAATTATGCTCTTTTCTCAGAAAAGGATTATATATATATATAAATATAATATATGCAAGTGTATATATAATATATGTAAATATACATTATATATAATATTTATGTTGATATAGGAAAAATGTGTTGTTTGACAATGATATCAGCATTGTTTTTCTTAAATGGGATGCCGCAGTTTGAAAGTATTGTGTAAAAACAGTGGGCTATGTTTCGCCACAGGATTCAAATATATGACAATCTATTCCATATTGCCTTCTTTTAATAAAATAGTCATTAGGCTGTTTAATTTTTCTAGAAAAATTAGGTTTTTAATTTAAAAATTAGTTTGAAGGCATTTCTATATGACCGTGAGAAATACCCCAGTCGAAAACATAAAGCAAGGAAACAGTTTCTAGGCTGTTCCCAATTGTGCCATTGATTTTGTTTCCTGCAGTAGTAAATCTCACCAGACCATTGGGTCATATGGTTTACTTTTCTGTTAATCGTATTTGTACTTGTGTTCGCGGGCTGGGTGAGAGGGGTAGAGCACTTTATGGCAATGTTCAATGCTGCTTTTAAGTACTGAATTTGTGATATACACAGAGCTTCATGAAAAACACCCCTCTGTTGTAGAAAGACAAACTATAAGTGAACTGCAGTTAATCCAGTGACGTGAACCATGACCCTCCACAGCGTTTAAATTAGCAAAGTATTAACTGATGCCAGTATGAGGAAACTATTCATAAAACTGCTCCTTTTTATATTTGAAAATTCCTTTATGTATTTTTCTTAATGGACTTCTGTCTTAACACTTTTCTAAATTATTTCACCATTTCTCTTGCCAATGCTTAATTGGGCTGGCTCTAAAACAGAAATTGATAGGGACCAGATGGAAACATTTGGCTGGCTCTATTTCCCACAGTTCTTTGGTTAGAAGAGCGCTGGGATCAGCATTTGCAAATCTTAGCCTCGCCATTCCCAGTGGGCTAAGAAGGTTTTTGGTGAACTGAGTATTTTGGTTTTGATCTTCTTTATCTTTGGTTATACAGACTTTAAGCAGCCTTGGTGGTACAGTGGGTAAGCACTCAGCTGCTAACCAAAAGGTTGGTGGTTCGAACCCACCAGCTGCTCCACGGGAGAAAAGGCCGGGTGATCCGCTCCTATAAAGATTTCAGCCTAGGACACCCTACGGGGCAGTTCTGCTCTGTCCTCAACAACAATGTAGACTCTGCATTTGATTCCAGTAATAGGAGAATAATATGGAGTTGAAGTTTTGAATTACATTTTATGGGAATATTGAGGCAGTTAGATCAATGGGGTATTAGTCGTAATCTATCTCAGTATTCACCTTGGTGGCCAACTCTAGTTCCACTGAGATCAACCTTGGAACTGACATCGAAGCATTGATGATTAATCAATTCAATAGAGTTAAGTTAGGCAGAAAAAAATCTGTGATTTACTTTTGTCTTTAAGCAATAATCATCCCAAAGTATGATTATTAGTTTAAATGTATAATTTAGGTAAATATCAATAGTCAAAGCAGTTGATCTTGGAAAACAACATTTGTCTATTTTTTTTTAAATGAGCTGCCATAAATCTTTTAATACCTGTTAGATTTTGTCCTTATTGGAGGTTTTTGCTGGTTACCATAGGTTGTTAATGAGAACTAAGAATATTCATAGGCCCATAACCCTTCAACAAGGAATATTCATGAAAAGATTTTGAAGGGAAATATATTGTCGTTATTTAGTATTAATTGTAAAAAAAAAAAAAAAATTAGCATTATTCAAAAATATCTATTAGCCTAGAGAAAAGATGAAATATATTCTAATAGATTCAACAATCTTAACACAGAGTATTGTCAATTTAAGAGACAATACATCTTTACCAAACTGTATTTTTTCCAAAGCAAAATTTTACATAACCTTTAAGTAGTATATCAATTAAAGAAGAAACTCATTGTCAACTTATTTTTAAACTGTCGTTACCTAATATTTACTTTAAATGTGCTGGTTTCTAGGGTGAAATATGGGAAGAGCATAGATTTTGGAGTAGAAAACATTTTCAAATTCTGCTTTTGCCCCTTATTGACTGTGAGATATTGGGGAAGTTACTTAATCTCTGTGAACCTTTGTTTCCTTATGTGTGAAGTGGACATAACAGTGCCTACCTGCATCTGATGTGACGATAATGTAACGTATATGAATGGTCTGGCCAATTTAGTTCCCTGCCTTCCCTTCCCTCCCTACCAGTAGTCTCTCAGAAAAACAAGAGTACTTTTTGATATGTTTTAATTTTGCTAGCATGTGTTGTTAGGTGTCAATCAACAGGTAGGTTTTCTTGAGAAATCTTAAGTTCCACTTCTATCTTTCCAAAGAAATCAGAATTTTCCCGGGCCTGAAGATTAAACTGCTGCTATCTGACTCCTGCAGCTGAGAACAGAGCTCTGCTCCCTCTCACCTACCCGCCAGCTTTAGTTCAGATCCCAGGAAGGCCTGCCTATTAGCAACCCTTCCCATTAGTACCAGCAGAGAAGCAGTGAGCTTATGTTAGAATCAACTTGCATTCAGAGAAGCCATTATTGCTGGTCAGGGTCCCTTTAGAGAATAACCATAGATCCTCTTTGAGTTAACTCTAGGCCAACTCAGTTATTCCAGATCAATCCATTGGCTTTGCTTACATTTTAGCATTTATTTCTACACTGCTTCCTTTAGTTTCCGTAACCGAGTGAATACCACCCCAGAGCAGATCATGGGAGATACAAGGAAATGTCACAGGAATTTGGGTCAGTTATTGGAACAATATGGATGGAGCTTACCTGTGTGTCAAAGTTACCTAGATGCCTCAGACACATCCTTAAATAACTGACATTTGGCAGTGTGTGCTTCTCAGTGATTATCCCATCAAATTCCCTGAACAAAATCACATTAATTACCATTTCTTCTTTGATTGAGTTTAATTAAGTTTGTAGTTAGCTAAGTCTTGTTTTACGTGCCCTACTTTCTTTAGGTATTTAATTTTTTAGAGGTAGAGGTAAAATGAGTCATATGCAAGTTGCTCATGTAGGACGAAGCTCTCTTTAATAAAACAAGTGGCAGATGTTTGTTGCTGTTGTTAGGTGCTGTTGAGTCGGTGCCACCTCATAGCAACCGAACATACAAAAGAATGAAACACTGCCCAGTCCTGCACTATCCTCACAATCATTGCTATGTTTGAACCCTTCATTGCAGCCCCTGTGTCAATCCACCTCCTTGAGGGTCTTCCTCTTTTTCGTTGACCCTCTACTTTACCAAACATGATGTCTTTCTCCAGGGACTGGTCCCTCCTGATAATATGTCCAAAGTACTTGAGACAGGGTCTTGCCATCCTCGCTTCTAAGGTGCATTCTGGCTGTGCTTCTTCCAAGACAGATTATTGTTCTTCTGGCAGTCTGTGGTATATTCAATATTCTTTGCCAACACCATAATTCAAAGGTCCAAAGGACATGCTCTGCTCCCTGCACTGCTTTCTTGGTGGTATGAGGACCCCCTGTCTCACTGCTGACGTCTCTCTTTTATATCTCAAAAGAGATTGTCATAAGACACTATCTAATCTTGTAGATCTCATCCATATAACTGCCACTAATCCATCTCGTTACGTCATAGTGATAGGATTTACAACACATCGGGAAATCACATCATATGACAAAATGGTAGACAATCATACAATACTGGAAATCATGACCTAGCCAAGTTGACAGCTATTTTGGAGGGGACAAAATTCAATCCATGACTGACTAGGCAAGACTGCAAATTAGAGTCAGACGTAATCATGTGGATGGAGTAAAGCTTTCAGTACCTTAATTTGCTGTTGTGGCACTGCTCAAAATGAGAAGAAACAGCTGCTAACATCCATTAGTAATCAGAATGTGGAGTACAAAGTATGAGTCAAGGAAAATTGGAAATCATCAAAATTGAAATGGAATGTATAAAGACTGATATCCTAGGCATTAGTCAGCCGAAATGGACTGGTATTGGCCATTTTGAATCAGGCAATCATATGGTCTACTATGCCAGGAATGACAAATTGAAGATGAATGACATCACGTTCATCGTCCAAAAGAACGTTTCAAGATCTATTCCGAAGTACAATACTGTCAATGATAGGATAATATCCATACACCTACAAGGAAGACCAGTTAGTATGATTATTATTCAAATTTACACACCAATCACTAATGCCAAGATGAAGAAACTGAAGATTTTCACCAATTTCTGCAGTCTGAAATTGATCAAATATGCAATCAAGATGCATTGATAATTACTGCTGATGGTGATTGGAATGCAAAAGTTGGAAACAAAGAAGGATTGGTAGTTGGAAAATATGGCCTTGGTGATAGAAACAACACCAGAGATCACATGATAGAATTTTGCAAGACCAATGATTTGTTTATTGCAAATACCTTTTTTTCACCAATCTAAATGGTGACTATACACTTAGACATCACCAGATGGAATACACAAGAATCAAATAGACTACATCTGTGGAAAGAGACCATGGAAAAGCTCAATATCATCAGTCAGAACAAGAGCAGGGGCCAACTATGGGGAAAAAAAAAAAAAAAACAGACCATCAATTGCTCATACGCAAGTTCAAGTTGAAGCTGAAAAAATGTAAAACAAGTCCACGAGAGCCAAAATGTCACCTGAATTAGAGACCATCTCAAGAATAGATTTGACACATTGAACACTAATAACTGAAGACCAGTCAAGTTGAGGGATGACATCAAGAACCTTATACATGAAGAAAGCAAAAGATCATTAAAAAGACAGGAGTGAGTCCTATACAAAGAAAACTACAGAACACTGCTGCAAGAAACCAAAAGAGGCCTACATAAATGGAAAAACATATCATGCTCATAGATGGGTAAACTTAATATTGTGAAAATGTCAAGTCTGCCCAAACAGCCTACAAATACAATGCAATCCCAATCCAAATACCAACAGCATTCATTAAAGAGATGGAAAAACTAATCATTAACTTTATATGGAAAATGAAGAGGCACCGGATAAGTAAAGCACTATTGAAGAAGAAGGATAAATAGGAGGACTCACACTACCTGACCTCAGAACCTACTACACAGCCCACAGTAGTCAAAGCAGCCTGGTGTTGGTACAACGACAGATATATTGACCATTGGAACAGAATTGAGAACCCAGATGTAAATCCATCCACCTATGGTCACCTTATCCGCAAAAGACGTGTTTCAAATGTTGAAAAGCAAAGATGTCACTCTGAGGACTAAGGTGCACCTGACCCAAACCATGGCATTTTCAATCAACTCATATGCATGGGAAAGCTGAACATTGATTTTTGTTTGCCTGATTCTTGCCCTTTCCTACTTGGGCCCAAGTTCAAGTCTTTTAGCCTCAGATCAAAACTATTCTTCTCAAATCCACTAAACTCTGAGCACAACACATGTCACCCTAAAATTGGCCTATCAAAGAGCCCACATTAATCTTTCCCTAGATTCTACTCTTCAATATATCCGTCCATCCATGCTGTCCTTTAAGCATCCTTTCAACTAAGCCGTCGGCCTCTGTCAGTTCTTCCTGGGTTTTCACAGCTTTCACTTTCCTCATTCTTTTCTCTCCTGGCTTTTAAGAATCTTATTGCTTTTGTTAGCTGCCATCGAGTCTCCCCAACTCACGGCGACCCCACGTGTGTCAGAGGAGAACTGTGCTTCACAGAATTTTCAGTGGTTGCTTTTTTGCAAGTAGATAGCCAGGACTTTATTCTGAGGTGCTTTTGGGTGGACTCAAACCTCCAAACTTTCAGGTAGCTGCCAAGAATATTAATCATTTGCACCCGCTCAAGAAGGTTAATTACCTCATTTTCCATCCAGCTCTACCTATGTTTGTCTTGTTATTCTCTTTGAAATTTATAAAGCCCCCCTTTATTCACAGCTCTGCCTATATTTCTTTCTTCCGCATGAGAAATCACCCTGAAGTGCTTTCTTCAAAGAAGGGTATCTACAAGGCATTGTTTAACCCAGGAAAATTACAATTCAACTTTTTCTTCCTATGACAGGCTCATTATAGGCCAGATCTAATATAAATTTGGACATGAGGCACTTGTTATAGTTCAAAGTAACCAAAGAGTTTTTAAAATTATAAAATCTCTCAGTAGGTGAAAAGAAAGCATCTTGTTTTTTTGTCTAAACCTCTCTGTCATTTTCGAATGTTCACTTTCAGATCTGTTTTCACACTACTTTCATTCACTTAGTTGCTCATGTTACAATTGTAAAAACAGTGGGGCTCTGAACCACAGGGGGCTCCCCTTTCCTACAGCAAGATCACCGTGCAGCTCCATTCGCCTCAAGCGTGGCGAGTTTCACACTGCCCCAAATATGCTTCATTTTAATGATACTGTTGAGTCAAAATTGAGTAACTTCTACATATAAAATATCAAATGATATCAAATATATGGCATAAGTAGCACAAGCTAGTTAACTGCCTAGTCCTCCTAAATTCACCTTTGGTGAGAAACTGGCTTCTTGCCATGCTTAGTTTTCACATTTAGAACTAATAAACAGGCCTTTCATGTCAAGAAGAGAGCTGCCTTTTAATTCTGACATGTGTAATGTTCCACGTGTTCTGTTTCTCTTAGAGGCTAAATCATAGGGTGAGCATAAGCATCAGACTTTTGGACTTCGATGTATGTCTACGATTTCCTTCTTTAAAGGCAGGATCTAGATAAGGAAGGCTGTGCCAATTTCACAAGTATGTATGCCTTTCAAAATCCTGCCCGCCACAACAGGAAATAAGTTTTATCCAGAATGCTCAGGCAATAATTTTCGCAATTAAGGGAGAAAGCACAAATTAAAAACTCCTCTTCCTCTACCGACTACTCCCCTTTCCTGAATTTCTTTATTATCTGTCCTTTTACCCATGCTAGAAATTCAGGAGACAATTTTAATTTCATATTCATATGATCATATTCATATGATCACATTGGTGCTTGTTGCTACAGGAGGGTCCTGTATTATATGCCTTGCCAAAGTTTTTATGCAGTTACTTAAATTTTATAGGGAATTAGTGAAGATTAAGCTCATTTGAGTAATGAAAATGAGTTAAAGGATCAAGACTTGAAAAAGGAAACTGGTCCAGAGCTTGTTGCAAAGGTCATGATGAGAAAGATGTTCACCTGCATTAACATGGAAGAGAGTCCTGGAGACTAGATGTTGGAGGCGAGGAAGTGGATGGAAGCAAGGATGATCCCTAGTTGTTTGTTTGCCTAATGTGTGGATAATTGTGCAAGTCACTGATACGGAAATATAAGAAATTGGAGAGGGAAAATAATACATTCCGATTTTCTAGTGTGGTTATTTAGAGAGGATACAATCATAAGAAATCACAGGCCTTTATACTTCATTTAATTCATTAGACCACAAATACCATTATCAAGAAAAAAAAAATCATGTGCAAGTAATTGTGTGATGTGCCAGAGATATAAACCAAAAAACCAAACCCAGTGCCATCTAGCCAATTCCTACTCATAGCAACCCTATAGGACAGAGTAGAACTGCCCCATAGAGTTTCCAAGGAGCAGCTGGCAGATTCGAACTGCCAACCCTTTGGCTAGCAGCCGTAGCACTTAACCACTATGCCACCAGGGCTTCCGCCAGAGATATAAAGATGTCTAAAAAATGATTATTATCTGAAGGGGGTTTAGCATCATACAAGGTTGTTAGGGTGTGTGCATACAGCATGGCAGGTACGTCAAGTGCCAAAAGGATGGTTTAGGTGATAAATTTCTAGGCACTCAAATCCTATTTTTCCAGCCTTATTTCTACTTCTTGAGAGGCTCTAAGCTCTAAAAAAAAAAAAAAAAAGCTCTAGATGAACTAAATTCTTATATACGTTATTCTCTAGATACACTTAAATTTTCCTATCTCCTTATAACTTTTGATCTTCTTATCTGTCTAGTAGGTCTTTGCCTTTCAAAGTCCTATTCTGTTTTTCAGTTGTATGTCAAAATACAAATCCTGCACTAATTCCCCCCAGTCAGAAATTATTTCTCCCTCCTTGGAGGTCTTGTATTTTTACCATTTTACTGAACTTTTTACGCATACATTTTAGCTTTTTTAGCACATGTCTTGTATCATCCATTATTACTCTCATTTTGTGGTCCCTGGATGCTGAGGTAGCTCAAGAATTTCTTAGTAGGAGGGGCTAAGGAGCCATGGAATTCGTGGTGGCATTTGCGTAACAAGGACACTGTCTTTGTTTTCATCCTATTTTATTTAGGCTAACTTAGAGGGTTGATCAATGCCCACTCTCGTACCACCTGGCCACCAGCTCCCTACCCCCTGCACTAAACCACCTTCTGGCACCACCACTGAGCTACCAAGCTTGCGTGTGTGTGAGTGTGTGTGTGTGTTAGACACTTGTCTAGCATCCATTCACTATAACATTGGAACATCTAGGTATTAGGCCATTTGCCAAAATGTGTTATACAGGCCTTGGCATTACAGGGCCTAAATTCTGCACCTAATTTCCTCTAGGTATCAGGCCCATCATTTCTCAGGAGATGAATGTATGGATTCAGCTGTGTATAGGAACAACTTTTTTGGGGGGTGAGGGCCAATCCTTTTAAACTTGTTTGGAAAACGTGTGTTTCTATCCTACAGAGTGGAGTTTTCACAAAAATGTCCCGATTTTCTGTTACTTGATCATTTATAAGGCACTTTATGGTGGATATGGAAACTGAAGCTCAGAATTAATAAACGACTTTCCTGCAATCACAAAGCCAGTAACTACAATTCCAACAGCCGAGGAATTTTGACTCTGTAGCAGCCTAATTAATATAATATATTGTTTTTATCTTCTTTGTTTTTATCTTCTGTGGCCATCGCACCTAGGACAGCGCTCATAAAAAAAGAAGGGGAGGTGGATGTCAGAGTTTGTAACTGATACTTGTTCTCCGAGTCAAATATGTATATGATGTGTATGATTATTAGCTCACAATTTGGTTCCGGCAGAATTCACAGACTTAACACATAGACACTCGGACTAAACTCTTCTAAGATAATTGTAATTTTTCTCTTTCATCACTTTAAGGAAAGAAAAAGTAAGGCTGTAGTTGATACCAAAGCTATATCAACTTAAGTGACTTTCTTACATTTATTTACTTTCTACAGGACCAAGTGAGATCATCTTCACAAACCAAAAATGAAGCTCACAATCACAAATTGGGTCTTGGCGTTGTTCATCTTACTAAAAGTAAGTACGACAAAATTATTCAAAGTTACATTAATAAGGAATGTTGAAATAGAGGGGAGTGTTTTGAGCTTGGTTGAATTGGCATTTGCAAGGGCAAACAATGTTCTCCCGAAGCCTTGAAACTTACCATTTTCTTAACATTTTGTCAACAAATCTCCCCTCTGAACTTATACCTATGGTTTCCTCAGAAAGTTGAGTTTATTTGCTTGAAAAATATTTAATGTTAATTTGAGACATCATCTCCATATTATCTTGGAAAATGAACATTGAAGGCTAATGTTCTTAAATGAAGTATATGATATTAGATGTGGATTTGAAGCACAGTGTCTGTGCTGTGTCCTTTTAAAACATCTGAACTCTGTTGATCTGGTTGTTCATTTCAAATGTATCTCTCATCAAAAACTGACTAAGGATCTTCAAGTCTTTACAAACCACTGTCATTCCATCAGTCTTTCTTCAGCCTTTTTTGTATGTGTGTGTGAAAAATCACTACCAGTATATTAATTCCAAATGGCCTTTAAAGTATCTATTTGAGTCACCCCATTCCATCAGCCTCATCTACATTAATACAAACTACCCATTCACTTCTTTTCCCTTCTGAGTTAAAATAACAGGCTTAGAACAGTGCTTGGCACATAGTGAGCACTCAAAAAATGCTAGAATGATGATGATGATGAATAAAACAATGAAAACAACAATGAAGGCATAGAAAAACTAGGCTCTTCTAAGAAACATTGTTTTCATCGTTGTTGCTTTTTTAGCTGTGTTTCCCCTATTCACTTTAAATTTGTAATTTATGCACAAGCTTTATTGTTTATATAATGCTTAAATGTGAACTACATAGGACACCAACCAGGCATCTGGTCTTACCTGGAAGAACCAGGGCTGACATGTTACAAAGTTGCATTTTATCCTTTGTTATTGTGAAAAATATAAGTAACTGAAAAACACAAATAATTCTGACATATACATTTTCAATACGAAGGACGATGAAATGGGAAACTTTCTGGATACATCAATTTGTGTATTCTGGATTCGTATTTTTTTTATAGAAGCTTTGCCTGTGGCAATCAGTAGGAATCTCTTTCTTCAGCACAGTAGCATGGGTCCACACATTCAGCGGGCTTGAAACCATTGCAGAGATGGACCACTTCTTAAAGTTCTTAACAAAACAGTGCTAAAACTGTTCTGTCTCTATACTTTTTCTAAAAACCACCTGCAACCCCAAAGCAGGCTGATCACCTACATCAGAACAGGAATTTCCTGAGCCCATGAGCGTTCAAATCAGGCTGCTTTCCCCAGGACTCCACCATTAGTGTGGATGAAATCCTCTAGAATGTAAGCTCCATGAGAGCAGGGAGACCTTGCCAGACTTATTCACTGCTGAATCTCCAGAAGCTAGCACAGTACCCGGCATGTAGGAGACATTCAAGGTATTTATTGATGGAAAGAACCAGCGACGTTTCGGCTGCTGACTACACAGCTGTGGGTGCCAGCTTGGCGGTTGTATGTGTGGCGCCATTTACTTGAACTCTTAGGAGTGACATCACATATACGGTGGCTAAACTGCTCCATGGACAACAATTAAAAGGTTTCTTTTGAAGAATCATATGAGGTGGCTTCTTTGCAAAAATTTCAACACTGGTCTTTACTCAGAAAAACAATATGCCATTAATGTTTCATTTTATCTTCAAGTCAGCATAGAGTCATGTATTTATTTAAATCCCCAAACTACATAGCATAACCATAAAACTTATAATAAGTAGAATATTTTTAAGTCTTTTATATTGCTTTGTAGTATTATTTAATCACTCCACTGGTTTTGTTTTGCCTCCTTAAAGCTAAGAATAATACCACCTCATTAGCAATTTTTATTTTATTTCTGTGAAATCATCATGGAAAAAGGAATATGTTTAATGAACTTTATCAAATTTATGTATGTGTTATTTTTAAATAGCAGTAATTCCATGTTCGGAATTATATATATACTTTTATAAAAAAATATATATATATACTTTTATAGAGAGAATGAAATAGAGTGTCCCAAATGTATATGTTATTTTAGTAAAAAAAAAAAAAGTCATTGAAACATTGAGCTACCACTGGGAAAATTCTATAGTCAATGCTTAAACATGAACTACAGCAAGATAGTACTCAGATTATTATGACTCATCTAACAACAGAAGTTCCAATTTTTTATTCCTTCAGTATTGAAACAAGCTCTAGTTAATCAGGTCCCAAAAAAGGTTCACTGGAGTTTGTTCTACGCTGTAGGAATGATAAGCTCAATGCTACTGTCATCTACATGAACTATATCTACTCTTAATCATAGGCCATGTCTCCACTATGACAGAGGTTAAAACTGCATTAAACCAAGTAATGTTTTAATTGAAAATCCAAGTATATGGTTCTTCCACTCGATATTCTTGCACATTCTGTTTCCCTATGGTCTCCATGAGTTTCTAACTAGTGCAGGGTCATTTCTTAATTGGTTTTCCAACCAATTTAAAAACAGAATTCTGAATGTTGTTTTTGGAAAGAATGCCAAATTTAAGCAAAATAGTCTCTAATGTCTAAAATATTTAATATAATTGGTAGATAAGATTTACATATGACATCAGATTCCATCTTCTAATTTGATTTGAATATGAAGAAAATGGCTCAACAGTTCATGACAAAACTTATCGAGTGGTAATTCTCATAGCAACTGAAGCTTCTAGGAATAGAGCCACAAAAGAAGAATCTAAAATAGATTTGAAAGGTAATTCAATCATTAATATCTCTATCCTGAGGGCACCATGATCCTTTCTTGCTTTGAAGATTACATGATATTTAGTGAGAAGTTTTAAACCCACCACACACATTTATATAAATATAGGCTAATAAAATACAAAGGAAGCCTAACGTGGAATCTCTTCTGAAAAAATTTTTTTAACTTTACTAACCACTTTCCAAATCCTAATGGAATAGATGACCATCTTATGGTTGATGATTCTTTATCTTTCACAATTTCATGTTTCAAACAAAAATTTATAGTATTGATGTCTCCTGAGAGATGTAAGCTCTACAAGGGCAGGGCCATACCTGTTTTATTCAGCACTGTATCCTCAGCTGACTGATCAATCTAAAATCTAGTGAGAAAAGGGTCACATGACAACAGAATGGTGTTTAGCCAAATTGGTAAAAGATTTGCAAAATTTTATTCACTTTTGTAGGCTCACCAATTTCTCCTTCCTCTCTCATTAATTCAAGAGGCCTTAAATTACAAATGAAAGCCCTGGTGGCGTAGTAGTTAAGAGTGATATCTGCTAACCATAAAGGTCAGCAGCTCAAATCCACCAGGTGCTCCTTGGAAACTCTACAGGGCAGTTCTACTCTGTCCTAAGAGGTCGCTGTGAGTCGAAATCAACTCGACAGCAATGGGTTTGGTTTGGTTTTGAATAACAAATAACCCAAATATTTTGAGAGTAGGGTCAACTTTATTCACAATACGAGTCCACCTAGCATTGAAACAGTAATGTAATAAAAGTAATAAGTATCTATGCTGTTCTCTTTGCAAGATCTTTCTATTCAGATGGCTCGCTGTCACCTCCAATACAAGTTTAAAATAGAACTTTCCTTCTTTTCCCAGTAGGGTTCTCCTTTCTCAATACCTCCTTTACTCAAGTCACTATTTTTTTGAGTTATATAGGCTAAAATATCTGGGCTATTATTTGACTATTCCTGTTCTCCAGTCTTTATATTCAAGTATGCCCTCACAATTTCATTATTTGAGAGAGTGCTGAGAGTTGCTCTTTCTTGTTCCACAGCAAGGTGATCTAGTCCAGTCCTTCCATTCCGTGGCTGGCCTCCTCAATGCCAGCCCATGGACATCCGATGCCTGTCAGAATAATTTTACCAAAACCCTCCTTTCACAACCTTCTCTGATAGAAAAACTGCAAAATATTCCTTTTATTATCGTATTTTAATAATATTATAGCTAACGTATTGAGCCTTTCATGTCATAGGTATTTTGTATTTGTTTTTGTTTATCCTCACAACATAGAATGATAAATTTTGTGATTACTATTGCCATTTTACAAATGAGAAAACTTAGACCTAGAAAGGTTTCTAACTTGCTCAAAGGGACAAAAAATGTTTTAACTGTTTTTCTTGGCTCTCAGAGCACTGCATTATCTGATTCTCCTTAACCCCATTACTTACTAAGCCTCAAACATGCTCTCCTTAGGCCAGGATGTTCTTCTTTCTGTGTCACACATGCATTTACTACCTCTGGACTTTTGTGCATTCCTTCCCCTCCATCCAGAAAGCCTTCCCTCTCCTCTCTGCCTTCAAACACTACATATACTCACAGTCCAGTTCAAATTCCATCTTGTGTCTGTAACCATCCTGGACTATTTTTGCCCATGTTCTCTTTCCACTCTGAATTTTTATTTTATTGTGTGCTATACAATTTAGGTTTTAGTTATATACTGTCTCATAGGACAAGGACAGTCAATCTACACAATGACATGGACTGGAAAACAGTGAGGCTCCACCATGAATAGCCTGGGGTACACAGATCAGCTTAATAAGGATGAGTTCTGTTTTAGAGCCTGTAGCAGATATAGATAAGGACATAACATCATCTCTGCCATCAATACACTTGGGAAAACTTCAATCATAGAATAATTTAGGCAGAATAAGTTCAAATAAAAGTAGTTTCAACAGATTTGATAGAAACAGCAAACTGTATTCCCGCCTTCAGAAGAAGGAGAGTCTGTAGGCTATAGTTTTCAGGCCTTCTTCAACAAAACCTCTAAGCAGGACGTGAATATAAGAAGCCACAGGTTCAAACACCACTAAAAATTGAAGTTATAGCCACAAAGGAGATTGAAATCTGTATAAACACAAGTTAGAAAAGGCCGTATGTTAGACAGTGATCTTTCAGACACACACCACACAAATTTGATACCTGTGATGGTGATGGGGATTAACTGAGACACAAAATTAGTGTCAGTCCGTACTGAAAATGCCAATGCACGAGGAAAATATTGAAGGTTTCGGTTGATTTTCAGTAGTGAAAATGAATTACCCTGTACAGGTCATCTGCTGATGAAACCAATTTAAAGGGATTGAGGCCAATTATCAGAGGCAGGGTATCTCAGAAGAAGAGATTTTGTTTGTTCTATGGAATAAATAGGGTAACGTTTTGGCAGTGTGCACAATCCGAGCATGAATAAAAATTAGTTGAAAGAATCCAATTTAAAAAAGCTCGTTTATTGCACTTATTTTTTTGTATCTATTTTTAATAACATGATTCATGATTCTTAAGAGTCCCAAAAATGATAAAGTTGATATAATACTAGTATTTTTGGAAATCAGATTATTTATTTTGTTTACTTCTAAACTTTATAATGATAATAAAATTAAAACAATCCTTGATGATAAAGAGGTGCATAGATGTGTGTAGGAGCTATGCATTTTCAATAATGCATGGAAGCCAATGCAAATATAGAATTTGTAGATGAATTGTAAATACACTTTTTAATTATAAAACAAAAATATTGTATATGCAGACTATGAATGCTCATTGCTTGTAGAAGGAAAAACAAATGTATTCTAACTTTTTGATTTTTTCATTTATTTATGTGCTCATCTATCCTTACTCTCCATTTGTATCCAATTTTCCTTTTTATACAGCAACCAGCCCCAATACTTCCTTTCACTTTCAATGAAACCTTTCTCGAGGATCTAGACTCCGAGCCATTTCTGTACGTTCTCGGACGGAAGAGGTTGATGGAGGCACAATACGATTGCTATGAGCAAATGTTACAGTCACCATCAGACGAAAGAGAAGGTAAGAGAAGAATGTATATGAACTTGTGTTTCAAACATCATGTGAGACTTATTCTCTTCAGTGGGTAAAATATGTGTTGACTACTTCTAATTTAATTTAATATGTAATCAGTCTTCACAGCGGCTTTCATACTATGGTAGGTTTATTTTATGCAGCAGATATATCTAGTTACTTTACTCAAGTTCATCCAACTGCTCTTTGACTAACATGTACTCTTATGGCAAAATTACTACAATAACTCAGTACTCATACCTGGCAGGTAGGGATGATACAGGCCTGAGTGAGGGAGTAGAATTGGAAAATGACAGGAAGGGGAATCAGAAGATGGTAAGCAGAGAATTTGCCCTAGCTGAAATTTGTCGAAACTCTGTCTTGTTTGGGTCGACTAGGCAGCTGTCTTCCTTTAACTGTCAATTGGTTGGCAAGTTCATGCTATTCTTTCTCTCTTTCTACCCCCATTTTCCAGAGGAATTAGATGAAGATAGGTAGATATTGTTTGTCTATCACCTTCTCTAGACTGCTGTGTGTGACTACCCAGATATTCTCTAGGCTAAGCATTAGCGTTAGAGATTTTATTAGCATTAACAGGCCCAGAGAAGGAACAGAACGGAGGATGCATTGACCAGATATTGCTACATGCATTTAAATTCTCTTCCCTGTCCCCTCACACATTTCAGAAGACCCAATAGGATTTTGTAGACCCTTGTATGTCCTTACAACAATCTGTTTTTCTCTGCTTAATAGAAAAAAAAAAAAAAAAAAGTTGAGTTAAATATACTCTGTCACTACACAAGATTTGCCTTCAAATAGTCTTAATTTGTAGTTCCTACTTTTAGCATTTTCCTTTAAACAACGACCAAAAAGGTCCATTGGAAGACAGATGCACATGACTTTTCCCTCAGCCTGGAGTAGGTTCAGTGTTTATTAAGAACTTAAGGCATTAGATGCAACTCCGCCCAAAGGTTAAACCATGTCTCTAAAGCAAGTGAGACTATGGAAACACGGGACTGATATTTTCAGAGACCAAGTGAGTGCAGTCCCCTTCATCTTAATCTTAGTCATCTCAGGAGGTTGAACTTTGTAGTCTTGGTCATTGTTCAAACTTTTTTCTTTCCCCAAGCAGGGGGGTGGAATGGGGGAGGGAAGAATGCCTTCAAAGCCTGAGGCTCATTCTTTTGAATACCTCTATCCTTATCCTTTTAGTGTGAACTTGACTTTTGAAAACACTGAGAAACCATTTGGAGCCAATGTTGATGAATATAGAAAGTGATCAAACCAACCATTATTTTTGTCAGAAGCAAAGTGCAAGTCTAAACTAATAAGAGTCTTTTTATATGTTGTGCATTAACTGGCTGCAAATACATCTCCAGTAGGAGTTTGAACCGAAAATTGAATCACTTTTACATTAAGAATAGTGCCTGGAACAACAGAGGGAGAAGGAGAGTCAGGAACAGGAGGAGGATATGGAATGTGTGGCTAATTGCCTCCAGGAGCAACTGCCTCCTTTGCCATGAGACCAGAAGAACTGGATGGTGCCTGGCTACCATTACTGAACATTTTGATCAAAGATTCTATTGAAGAATCCTGATCAAAAGGGGGAAAATGCAGAACAGAATTTGAAATTATCATGGAATCCAGACTCTCCAGAGCCATGGAGGCTGGATATACCCCTAAACTATTGCCCTGAGATAATATTTAAACCTTAAACCAAAAATATCTCCTGAAGTCTTCTTAAAGCCAAACAGTAGTCTAGCTTAGCTAGTAAAAACAATGTCTGCCTTGAGCATTATGCCCTTATAAGAACTATCTATATGGGATCAAAGTGACAACAGCAACTCGAAAGATTAGATAGGAACCTTAGAGGGCAATGAGTTTGTTTTAACCTGGAAGGAACAACTCAGAAAAGGAGGATGAGAATGTTTGTACAACTCAAGGAATGTAATTAATGTTACTGAACTGTGCATGTAGAAATGGCTGAATTGTATATGTTTTGCTATGTATATTCTCAAAAAAAATAAGAAAGAAAGAAAGAATAGAGCTCTCAGAGGTAGCCCCTTCAAAGGTTAATAGTTAATAGGATCCATATGTTCTAAAGCCATATAGTATTTTTAATGATAAAGCTTTTATCCATAGATGATGTGATATTGCATACCCTTCACAGGAGTTTCCTTGTAGCATTTCTGGAAATATTTTAAAGGAAAACTTTTGGAGAAAAGACAACATACACATGACATGTATTTCTTTTAAAGAACAAATGAAAAAAATCTTATAAAAATGTAAATTCCATTAGTTGTAGGTAAAGACAATACCTTTATTTTATTGCTGTTGCTGTTATGTTGCTTTTAGTATTTCCATTTCTGAGTGGAGAGCCCCAGAATAAGATATGCTGGACATCTATGCACCCATTAAATCCTGCTGAGGATTCCAAAATTTTTGACAACTTTCAATTGTAACCTCATTGTCTAGCTTAAACCTGGACTCACAAATAACATATTTAGTTGTGAGAACCAGATTGCCAAGGGCAAATTTCCTCCAGAAAATTCGGTTATCTTTTGTCATTTCCTGAACTTTTTTTTAAGAACGTAAAGAAAGGGTAGATTAGATGCTACATGCTGATGAAGTTTTTTAAAAATGCATTCTTTGAAAATGTTCCTATCCTTAAGGTTTTTTTTTTTTAATATTTTGAAGATAGTGTCATGAATTTTTTTGCATAATGCTGACTTACAGAGTTGCTCTTCTAAGCCTTATGCTGATAATGTTGGGGGAAAAAAGCATATCTTACAGTAACTACAAGACCAATCAATCTAAATCCAATTTCTTGGTTTCATATTTTAATGGCGGATGAAGTTTCAGAAAGTAAAAACTAATAAACCCAGTTCAAAATTCATATGATTAACAACCAGTTTATACCTCAGAATTATGTTCTCACAATTAAATAAATGAAGAACAGAGAATAATGTACCTCTGCCAGCCAATCTTTGGTGCTACTTGCTTTTTAATAAGGGCAACTTTGGAATCTCTTACAAAGTAGGATTAGAGCCAGCCCTATAATCCAATGAGGTAATTCGGTCAGGGACTTGCTAAAGGTATTTGTAGCTTTGTTTACAACATAAATGACTTTTGCTTATTTGAAATGTGAGCCATCGTAGCCGGAGTAGAGGGTTCAGCTACCCATACGATTGTCCTGAGATCAATGTTTTACTACAGTTAAATCCACATGACTTCAATGTTAATATCTTTCTAAATGGCCAGGTGTGTATTGCAACCGCACCTGGGATGGATGGCTGTGCTGGGAAGACACACCAGCTGGTGTAACGCTCACTAAGACCTGCCCAGATTATTTTCCAGACTTTGATTCATCAGGTAGAATATTTATTCTAATTTTATATTTTACTATGAAGCTTTTAGAGTTATCATCGTTCTGAGATAAGAAACAGTTGTGAAATATACATACTTAATCATACTCTACAGCATTTAGCCCATTCTAAAAACAAAAAACAAACCTGTTGCTGTCAAGTTGATTCTGACTCATAGCAACCCATTCTAATATTACTCAGTAGTAGAAATAGTCTAAGCCGTCCTTATTTTTTAAGTCACATTTCTGGTCAACTGTGCACATTGATCTTAAATTCTAGTTTATAAAATTAACTTTTCTAACACTCTGTGAACAGATTTATTCAATTGTTTTTCAATTGCATTGTCTCAAATTTGGTGACTCACACAGAGACTTATGCAGATAACACGAGAGCGGGCAGTGTTTCATTCTGTTGTGCGTAACAGGGTCGCTATGTGTCAGAAGCACTTGACAGCACCTAAAAAAAACAACATACAGATACTTGGTCTAGAGTTTATATATACTGGGGTGGTGTAACATGAACAGTGGAAATGTTTATAACCTTAAAAATTATATAAAACTACAATCAATGTGTTATGGGAAAATAAATCAGAAGGCATTAATTCTAGGCACTTTCCAGACTGCTCTTCCAATAGTAGATTGTAAAAATATACTCAGTAAGTAAGACTACTACTGTTACAATAGATCATACAAAAGCCAGCACTGTGTCTCACACAGCCTGGGCAGTCAATAAATGTGTGTTGAGTAAATGAATGACACCAAATTCACTTTAGTTATAAAAGTAATATGGGAATGATTTATATTGAATATCACATTTTACTCTTCAAAACATTTTTCTACATATTATCTTAATTTATACTCAGAATATTTGACAAAGACCCACAAGTCTCCTGAAGCCTTGCCTAGTCCCCTATCTTGTCCCTTTCCTACAGAAAGCTTTAAATGGAAACAAACCCTCAATCTCAGCGAGCAACCACAGAATTGTTGAGATGCTGGTTAGTGGTGTGTGGTAAAGTGCCAAGCTTTCCTTCTCTTTGCTAAATATCAACCCCAAAGACAAGGACACCTTTGGTCAAAACTTCTTTGATTTCTATGCCAAGTTTAACTCCCAATGTCATTCCTATCATCTTATATTCTCATCTGTGCCTGCACCTTCACGCCAAGGATTTGGTCATTGAATTTTCTTCTGTCTCCAGTCCTGGTACAATTGTCACAAAACTATGGGGTTTAATACAGTGCGTAATAACCCTCTAGTAGCTTTGCAATTAAGCAGACCTGGATTTGATCCCTGGCCTTTCTACTCACTAGATGTGGAAGGGAAATTTACTTAAATTTTCAAAGCCTCAGCTTCCTCATATATACAGTAAGAAGGCCAATATCTACCTCAAAGAATCATTATTAATATTAAAGGAGATAATTCTGCAATGTGCTTAGCATAGTGCCTGGCCCATAGCAAAGATGGATATCTTTAATATGCTAGTACAGCTGAGTCAGCAAATTACACTAACCGGCTCCAGAGAGATGACTACCTAAGAGATGTTTGGGAAAGTAAATAGCGAAGAGTAAGTTATAAACCTCAGATATAACTTTGTGGGATGGAGAGAGATGATTCAAATGAAATCTTTTGAGAAGCAGAAAAAAGTGATTTCTAGATTCATCCCTTAATTTCAGACTTCTTTTTTCTATTGGATTTAACCATATGAAATTGCCAATATTTACCCACTTTAACCCACAAAAACTGCAGTTTCACATAGTTAATTTAATAAAAAAATATTGTGTCTAAATGAAGAAAACTATAGTCTTGGTCTCCTCACATAGTTCCCATCTATAATCAGAAGTTATAATGTTTGTTTAAAATATGAGATAGAGTATAAGTAGCAGTTTGGAGGCTGAGACACCTGGGTTTAAATCCTGGCTCACCCACTTTCTAGTGACTTTTACAACTCTATAGCCTCTCTTACTGTTTGTGTTCTTGTTTGTAAAATGGAGATAGTAACGCCTGCTTCACAGTGCTCTGCTGAGGAGAATAAGACAGTGCACATTAAAACACCTTACGTATACATGATTCATGGTAGCCTCTATTGACTTATATTCAAATTCAAGTTCTATAAAGTGATTTACACTTTAGATTGGCTTTTAAGCTATAATTTATTATTTTTCATTTGTAGGACTTTGAGATATTAATACAATAACTTATGCTTCATTAACAGAAATAGTTACAAAATACTGTGATGAATATGGGAATTGGCATGATGAGACTGAACACAATGAAAGCTGGTCCAACTATTCTGTGTGTAACGCTTTTACTCCTGAGAAGATGAAGGTAGGTTCCTTTTTAAATTTCAGTATTGGGTGAAAATGCCATTATTTATACATGAAAATGGACGTATAACTAAAATGTCTGCTACGAAGAAGTAAACAGATTTTATGGAAGAAAATCAGATGATGACCTGTAAGTTCTAGGGGCTCTATGAAGTGGCATTCGAGAAGATCATGAGTTTCACTTGTTGTTCAGCCTCGGTGGCAAAGTGAGCTCCGTTAGAGTATGAAATTTGGCATTTACGGCAAGGTATATCATGTCTAATAGAGAATACGATATGATTCCCTATGATGTCAGGACATTAAACATTTCCAGGGGCTCGCTAATATTTCTCTCCTCCTAGAAGAGTTCCCAAACTACAGATTTTCCACAAGTCGCAAACTAACAGTTGCCCCCCTCAGCTGGCCGTGACCTGAGTTTCATTATCATGCCTTAAAGGAACCTCTTAGAATGGGATTGTTACTGAGCCCATTAATAAAGGTGTGGCTGTTCAGATTATTTTCAGTGGGAGTTCATTCTGATTTATTAAACTGGTGTCATACTGGCTCTTACGTGTTTTGAATATCATCTCTGCATAGAAACATTGATTTAAGCCAATGGGGGGGCGGCGTGGGGAATGAAGATATTCTGTCTCTTCAGATGTGCCGGAAATCTGAAGAGATCAATAAGCCTACAACAGCCTGCTCTTCCCACAGATCAAGAGAAATAATTGGTCAATGTTTAGCCATACAGGGTATCTCTGAGCAACCCTGGTGGCTGTAACAGAAACTGTTTGTTTTCTTCAAAAAGAGGCCTGTATACTATATAATTACTAAGTTGAAAAATAGAAGCACATTACTGCTTTTGTTTGCTGTAGAGAAACTTTTGGAGTATAGAAAAAATTCTTTTCATTAAAAATGAAACAGAGGATAACACCAAAAACAAAAAGCCAAGATGAATAAATAGCTTAGAGGCCAGGCACTGGCTGAGACACCAAAGCAATTTACCTCTTCACAAATTGTTTAGTCAGTCCTGAGAATCCAACACATGCCTACGTCTTAATGGAGGGCTATTTCCTTAATAAAGTCTGATTGAAATGACTTGTCTCTGAGTAAGGAATTTTCTGAATGAGTGCAGATTAGTATTTAAAAAAAAAAAAAAGTCACCCTACTAACTGAATGGCTACAAATAGTACAGGTCCAAACAAAGAATTCTCAATGTTATCATAGTTGACCTTCAGAACTCTCCTCTATCCCCTCTAAAACCAAGAAAACCCAAACCTATTGCCATCAAGTCAATTCTGACTCATAGTGACCCTATAGGACACAGTAGAACTGCCCCAAAGAGTTTCCAAGGAGTGTGGCTGGTGGATTCAAATTCCCAACCTTTTGGTCAGCAGCTGTAGCTCTTTACCACTGCACCACCCAGGGCTCCTCTCAAAACTCTTTCCACAAATCTTCCAACTAAATGCAGGCACAAAAGATTGGGGGGGGGGTGGAATATATATATATATATATATATATATATATATATATATATATATATATATATATATGAATGTATTTACATACGAAAGCGAAAACTCTCAATCTTGGAAATAACACAAGGACGGCAATTAAATTATGAGCTGTTGATTTAATCTTACACATTACCAAAACTAAATCTGTTGTGTGGAATCGATTCCAACTCATGGTGACCCTGTGTGTTACAGAGAACTGCTTACACATCATTGTTGTTGTTATTAGTTGCTATCAAGGTGATTTTGACTCATGGTGGCCCAGTGTGTGCAGAGTAGAACTTCTTCATAAGATTTTCAAGGCTATGACCGTTCAGAAGCAGATTACCAGACCTATCTTTCAAGGCGCTTCTGGGTGGGTTCAAACTGCTGACCTTTCAGCTAGTAGTCAAGCGTGACTATCATGTTTTCCAGTTTCATTTAAAGCAACTTGTGAAATATATTTCTGAATGAGATTTAATTCATCTCAAGTAACTTCATTCTTTAAAAATAGGTCAATTTATTTCCATAAAGTGACATCAGTAAGGATAAAAATAATTTAATTGTCCAGGTTATGATTTTAGTAGGTTTTTCCCAAGGGAGGAAACTATTTGTTGATTTACACTGATATTTAAAAATAGATACTATTTTGCCTCTGCTACAATTGTTTATTGATCTCTTTGTTTTTATAACTGTTTTTTGTTCCCAGAATGCGTATTCTCTGTACTATCTGGCTATTGTGGGTCATTCTTTGTCGATTTGCGCCTTAGTGGTTTCACTGGGGATTTTCGTACACTTTAAGTAAGTACACTTTTGATTTTCTTCTTTAAGGTACTAAAATAAATGGTAAACTGTCCAGGGGTGTGTGTATAGGAGTCTTCTCCAAATCACAAGAGACATGCGACATTGGAGGTCATGCAGTAGCAAGAAAAATAAATAAGTTAAAATGTGCTTTTTAACCCTATCTTTGAGGAGAACAGAATGGATTAGGGTAGCTTGCAAAAACAATGTGCCTCCTTCCCAAAATGAGACTGTCCTGTGAGCCCATAAATACATTGTGGCAACATAGCTAAGATTCCATTAAGTATTCAGGAGAGGGTCCTCTTTCTTCCCTTATCTGTATTCTAATACATGGAGTCCATGACAACAAGTCCAAATGAACCTCAGCAGATTATAAGATGCATCACAAGTGGATTTGGCCAAAAGAAAAGTGGGCTTGGTAAAACCATGACTCCTAACTGAGTCTTTCTTCTGGCCTTGACTCAGACTCACTCAACCAAGATCAAGAGGAGTCTCTAGACGATGATGACCCATCAAGTGTAAATTCTTTGCCCCTGCAAACCTAGCATTGTTAACCACAATTATCTTCTAAAATACTGAGAGAAATAAAATTCCAACAAAGGTTTATATTCTGAGGCTGTGCCTATACCCTTGATTATATTATCTATAGCAAAATGATTAAATTGATATCAATACTGATTTTACAATAAAGGGGAATTAAATATGTTAATTCTCCTTTTCAGGAACAATTTATAATCTATGTGGGACTACATAACTTACTGTATTAAGGAAAAAACAAACCTGTTGCCATCAAGTCGATTCCGACTGATAGTGACACTGTAGGACAGAGTAGAACTGCCCCATAGGGTTTCCGAGGAACGGCTGGTGGATTTGAACTGCCAACCTTTTGGTTAGCAGCTATAGCTCTTAACCACTGTGCCAACAGAGCTCCCTATTCAACTTTAGTTAGTCCAAAGCTAAATAATCTGGCAAAACCCTTGAGAGAGTGTGGGGAGAAATTCTGTAGGAAACACTGATTTTGTCTTAATCTTTCTAAATTCCAAAAAGCTACCAAACAGCAGTTTTGAATCTGGGAAGGAAAAACAAGTCTCATTGATTTACAATCTAAATCTAATAATGGAAAGATATAAACTCAACTAGATGCTCTGCAGAGCAGACACGACAAGAGAAAAAGTGGAATATGAAAAACACACATGCTAACTTGCTAAATATTGAGACCCCAAAGAAGTTATGTCTGATATTTATACTTGTTCTCAAGAAACCTTAAATCTACCCAAACTAAAAATATCAAGGACATTTGATACTTTTAAAGTTCACCTATGCCCTGATTCCTTAAGTTGTACTTTTTGTTTTACATTTGGATTTTGGAAATATGAAAAGTGATTGTGAAAAAAGGCAGTTCTGATCATTCACTGAATTTTCTGTTTTTAATTAGCAATATTTTCCCAAAATATTATTCCAAACATTCAGTATCACCCTTAAAATTTTTACTGAACATTACAATTAAAATTTTTTGTGATTTATGCACTTAAATGGCATCGTCTGTGTGAAACCTGAGCAAAAAGTAATCATAACCTTCTTGCTTAATTCTTCATTCCCAGGGTTGAATTATTTTGCAAAATTTGAACAATTTTATAAAATTTCCATGAAACCAAAATGAGAAGCTATACCCAAAATGAGAGCCCATACCCCACTCAAATCACCCCATTGTAATCTCTGTAAAACCCTCAAAACTCCTAAAATGTGTCTGATAGGTTCGATTAAAAGGAGTAACCCTGCCGGGTTCCTTCTCAAACCAGCAGGCTAAGAAGGCCCGCAGAAGAATTCGAAGTTACTGAAATTTACGGAAGGCTGTGGAATTGCCAATACTTTGTTCCAAATCCTGGAATATTGCTCAGAATGAGATCATTACAGTGTATCTCTAATCTTAGTGTGATTTTATTCTTACATGTAAGGGGAAGTAGGAAGCAGGGTTATGTAACCCTGAAACAAATAAGAATGATTCTTCCTGTGCTATTGGAAAATGAATGTAGAAACGTATATAAAGTCTTTGCTATTTTAAAAGAGCATTGAGCTTCTATGCCTTCTTCAACCTAGAGAAAAAAAATTCAGTGATTTAAATCTTAAGAGAAAATGATGCTAAAAATTTTAAATGCACCAAAATTGGCAGAGTTAAATATAGCTCAGGATGATATACAGGTTACTTCTGGTCCACTGTCAAGTTTTCATTGGTCTAAGCCAGGTTGAATCCAGTAATGAGGTCACAGATATGTGCCTCATGGTAAGAATTGGGAAGTGTTATTATGATTATAAGGAAGGTGGCAGGTCATAGGTTCAACAGTGTTATCTGCACCATTTATAATATCTAAGGGTTTATGCAAGATAAATGGGTATGATATATAAATAATTTTTCTTGCCTTTAAATGCTTAACATTACAACCTACCTTTAGTACTATAGTAAATCCTGCAGAAGCCAAAATCTGTGTAAGATGGAAAACTGTCAGAGAAGGAAAACGCAAATATTTTCCACTGATAGCAATAGAAAAGTGGTAAGAGTGCACCCTGTCAAAGGCAGAAAACTTGCGAGACCCAGAAAAACAAGGTAGTACCATAAAGTTCCAGCTCTCACAAGTTTCATTGTGTGATAAAAATAGCTAACAAAAAAATCAAACTTGTGGCCGTCGAGTCAATTCCTACTCATACTGACCCTGTAGGACAGAGTAGAAATGCTCCATAGGGTTTCCAGGACTGCAAAACTTTACAGAAGCAGGCTGCTTCGGAGTGGCTGGTGGGTTCGCACCCTCTGACCTTGGGGTTAGCAGCCACGTGTTTAACTACTGTGCCATCAGGGCTCCTAAAAAACAATTAGGATCAGTTTATTTAAAACATTTCTCTACTGCTAAACAAGATACCATATGGTAGTGTGTGTATGTGCATGCATGCACATGTGTGTGCGTGTGTGTGTGTGTGTGTGTGAGTGAAAGCTCTTTTCTAAATCTCATCTTTATCATATGCTGCCTCCTGGAGATAAAGTTCTGCATGCTACCCCTGCTTAAAAAAAAAAAATTAGCAAATTGAAAATTTTAAAATATTACTTATGAACTATTTACTAATGCTTGGCTTTCTGAAAAATTGAAAAATGTAGCTAGAATAATGAATGTATATTCTAACAGATTCCCCCTTCCTTAAATTTAAAGTTACCTTTTTCTACAGATAATTGACAGCTCACTTTTCTTTGATTTTGAAATACAGGAAAAAAATGGTAAACACAGACAATTTGCATATTTCATTTTTCCCCAGAATTTCCTTTTCAAAATTCTTAAGATTTCTACTTTATTTTTAAGTCTTTTTAAGGAATGGTTGTTATAATGAGTCATTGTCAGCATTAACTGTTTTAAGCTTTCACGTAGGGAAATGCTCAACGTTTCGTAACCCGATCAAATATGGTAAATAAAAGATTCTTATTCATTCCAAATCTACCATAGCTATGTTGCAGGATATCTCCAGTTACATCAAAAAGTGAATTAAAAAAAAAAAAAACCTGATGTCGTCAAGTCAATTCTGACTCATAGCGACCCTATACGACAGAGTAGAACTGCCCCATAGGGTTTCCAAGGAATGGCTGGTGGGTTCTGACTGCTGACTTTTTGGTTGGCAGCTGTAGCTCTTAATCACTGCGCTACTAAAGGGCTCAAAAAAAAAAAAAGTGAAATAAGATATTCAAAATAATGTTCGTTTATGTGAGAAATCACACAAATGCATATGTATATGTTAATGGTGAAGGAGGAAGGAATGAAAAATTGCAACAAATTGCCTAGTACCCAAAAGGTTGGAAATGGCAACACCAAAAATTAGCAGCACTCAAAAAGGTCTCTAGGATGCAGACCACAATAATGCCTCACAAGGAGATCAGATCTGAGCCTATTTAGAATTCTCTGCTTGTGTCTGAGCTCCACCATCAGGAGACTATGGAGAAGAGGAACCACAAGTTGATGCTGTTGAAATATGAGATCTGAGAAGAGGTTAGAGGTGGTAAAGAGAAGAAATCAGGAGACTTAGTGAATCTCATGGACTTAATGGGTCAAGGACGTGAATTCAATACTTTGTCACAAGCAGCCTTGGTGCTGAGATCATGCCCTGGTACCCCATCTTGTCATGCAATTTCTGCATCACATTAGTGAACTGTAGGTTTTTCATTCGAAACATTTCCCAAAACTTAATGGCTTCTCTTGTAGGAATCCTTCTCTTAATTAATTTCATGGCATTTGTTACAATTAAAAGTGATTTTAGCGCTCACTCTTTCAGTTATTAGACGAAGTCGCCCTGAGGAGTGAAAACTCTGAGCTGCCGTGACTAGAAAACGGTTTTAAAAACTATTTTAAAACATCAGGCAGAAAAGTAGTGATGGGTCTAAGAAATGGGAGCAGCCTCACTTATTTCTGTATGTTCTCACATTTGTTGTTAAAAGAAATGTTTAAAATATTACCCATGTGGGGTTTATCCAGGTACTTCAACATTTTATCATTGGCTTATGCTTTGCTATGCTCCGCCCCCACCCCGCCCACAGGAATCTCAGCTGCCAGCGCGTTACCCTGCACAAGAACATGTTTCTTACCTACGTGCTGAACTCGACGATTATCATCATCCACCTCGTTGAAGTAGTTCCCAACGGTGAGCTGGTGAGAAGCGATCCGGTAAGTACTGCATGATTTTGTTTTTAGTTTTATTTTAAGGGATATAGTATCTGTAAAGAGTGAACATGGTGCTATTGTTTGACCTAAGCAGCAGTTAACATGTATAATCCTATTTACTTCCACAGGTGAGTTTTATATTAAGCAAGGCATATCATTTCTATGTAGTCCTTGGAAGTAATTGTTACATGCTAAAGGGTTAAAACCAAAAAACCAAACCTATGGTTATCAAGTCGATTCCGACTCATAGTGAACCTATAGGAGAGCTAAAGGGTTACCAAATAAAAATCACACAACAAACCATAAGGTTTTATGTCTAATCAATAATTTCTTAACACCTCTCCCTCTCTCCCAGTGCCATCGAGTCGATTCCGACTCATAGCGACCCTATAGAACAGAGTAGAACTTTTCCAAGGAGCAACTTAACACCTATGGTAACACAATATTGTCTATGCTCACAGTACGTGCTAAGTACACTTACCATAGGTGTTAACAAGGCAGTGCTTCCCAGTAGCCCCAGTATGTCATTAGTGGGCTACAGGCGTGCCAGCCTGGGCTTGGGCCAGTCACGTCAGCTATGAGCCCCTGTGCATTTACTCTACTAAGGTATACAAATATGATCCTGTTCAATGTCCGCATGACTTGAAAAGGTTTATGCTGACATAGAGAATACAAATACAGGCAATATTTCTGCTTTAAAAAATCCAGAACTGTGTCCTTATCACCACCTTGTTAAACCTGCCTTACTTGATTTTAATAATAAAGCTTTCCCTCTGGATATCTGTTAACAATCTGGCAGAAAACAATTGGCACACTTTAATCGGACATTTGAAACACTTTAATAGTGTGACTGTTTATTAGGCTAGATATGAATTGCCAATAATCGACCTACAAAATTGGCAAATTCATATGTTTCATCCTAATACAAATGTTTCACTCTATTATACATAAGGCTGCTATGAGTCGGAGCCGACTCCAGGGCACCTAACAACAATAACAATACAAATGTAAGGATAACACCCAGGGACTAGTAACAATGGGGGCTGTACTACCTGTGGTCTGAACGGACAAGGGGAGAGAATGGTATAGGAACCTAAAGACAGAGAGACAATGGTGTGGTGAGGTTGCCCTACAGAAACAACGGGCCTGTGGCAACTCTGTGGAGAGGGAGTGGGGAATAAATACCCCTTGTTCACTCTCTTGTCATCTCCCGGTCTTTGTTGGTGCTCCCCATTGACAGAGCCCAGCCAGAAACCAAAGGACAAGGGAGCCCTGGTGCAGACATACAGATCCACCTCTTGGCCCAGAATGAAGAGTGCTGTTTGCTGGACACACAGAGCCAATCTAGCACACAATGAATGGCCAAGGAATATTTTCATTTTTATCTCTCTGCTTAAACTGTGTTTTGCAAGCATCTGTAGATAGCCTCATCTTTCAAAACTGGCATTTGACAGCTCTGCCAACCCAACAACAAAAATGCGTGAAATCTGCCTGGAGCATGCCTCCTGTGTGACCATGGCATGGGAAAGCAGCTTAATTTGGCTGCTAATGGATCAGTAGTGTTAACAAGTTTCGCAGTATTAATATATCCAGAAAGGCATTGTAATTCATCTTCTAAAGTCATAGACAAAGTCCTGCCTTACTCTCCTACAAAATAATGTGACCAAATGGGTTTACCTCAATGAGTTTCCTTTTTTAATGTCAACTGATTTTAATAAAAATTTAATCCTCACAAGACCTCAGAGAGTGGTGGTGATGGTGGTGTGCATTACTCCCATTTTTAAAGATGGGGAAACGGAGATTCAGTGCAGGCAAGTGTCCTCAGTGCCATGGATAGTTAGAGCTGGGATTTGAACCCAGAGCTGTCTTACACAGAAGACCATCCTCTTTCCTCTGCACTACATGGTGTTCTTGATTGTCATTATTTACTCAAGAAAATGAGTTCTTAAAGAAAGCTGCCCAGCCATTCCAAAGCGATGACTCTGTCCATGATTGGACATGCACACCACAGTTAATTAGGGAAACTGACCCCCACTGAGTTTAAAACAGATGTAAAAGCAATTAAGTAGGCATCTCTCAGCAGAAAAGACACAGAACTTTGGCTTCCCATTTCCCATTAAGTGTGGAGACCCTGAGAAAGTGACTCTGTATGTGAAGTAGACCAGGAAATGGCTAAGTCATTAAATAATCAACCACACTGACCTGAGCAGAGCTCTCAGAAAATCACGAAACATTGTAAATTCTTGAATAGACCCTCTCCTAACTCTCCTTTGGGAGTCTCCAAATCATACCTCATGCCTCCAGGTTGCTTTCTGGTTGTAACGGTGAAGGGGGACCAACTCTGTTATCTTGCTGGGGAAGATGGGGGGGACGCTGCTCTCTAGTCAAATCCAACTCGTAGTGACGCCACTTGTGCAGCGTAGAGCTGTGCTCCATAGGGCTCTCAAAGATGTGACTCTTCAGAAGCAGATCACCAGGCCTTTCTCCTAAGGTGCCTCCAGGTGGGTTCAAACTGCCAACTTTTGGTTAGTAGCCGAATGCTTCAAGTATTTGAGCCACCCAGAGACTGTTAAAAAAAATTGTTATCTTCCCTAAATAGTCTAAATTCAGGATTCTTCTGAGTTTGCTATTCCTTTATAGAAGCCGTTTGACTTCCATCAAATTAGAATAATAAAAACTGCCCTTCGTACCCTCAAGGGGCTGTCGTGGAGTTTCAAAGAAGTATAAAGCTTTTAAAAATTCTAAAGGGCGTTTATTGAAAGCAGTTGCTTACAGGATTTGTGTTAATCTGTCTCCTATGTCCTATAACTTCCTAGGAGTCTGTACTTGGCTTTCCCAACAAGCCCGTTACTCCAATAATTGCTCTTAATGCTCTTAAGAGTTGTCACTGCTGGATGTTTTCAATGTCATAGGATATTATAGGGACAAACATGCACCAGTCACAGCACACAGGCTGCCTCCTAATTGCCTACCAGCCAGCCCAGCCCTTCCTTGCAGCTCCCCGACTACCACCCACTACCAAGGGATATTCCTCTGAGGCTGGACAAAATGAGAACAAGTCACCAATAAAAAGCCACTTGTAATAGCAAATAGAGCCATATGGAGGTGCAGTGTGCCCACTGGACGTTTCCAGATGTCTGTGTCTTCCATAAGATGAAGTTTGAGGAGTCCCCTGGTAGTGCAAATGTTTAAGCGTTTGACTACTAGCCAAAAGGTTGGCAGTTCGAACTCACCCAGGTCACCGCCTTGAAGACCCTATGGAGCAGTTCTACTCTGCATACAGGGGGTCGCCATGAGTCAGAATCAACTCAGTGGTGACTAACGGTGATACAATCTTCACAACCACCTGTTACATAAAGGAAAATTTGGAAACGGGCCTCTCACAAATACATAGAACTAGTACAGGCTAAAAAACAAGCCACTAAAACAGCAAAAATGACTTCGTTATTTTAAATTGTGACACATATATTTCACCCAGAGGAAAGAAACTAAGTCATTTGTTTTTAGTAATTTCTCTATTTGAATAGTATTTCTCTGTTTAAGTTAGTGTTTCCCAATGAGATTTTTATTAAATCTCTTATCTAACCCTCCATGAGGAAGCCCTGGTAGCATGGTGATTGAGAACTCGGCTGTTAACCAAAATGTCAGCAATTCAAGTCCACCAGCTGCTCCTTTGAAACCCTGTGGGGCAGTTCTACTTTGTCCTGTAGGGTCACTATGAGTTGGAAATTGACTTGGCGGCAACGGGTTTGGGTTTTTTGGTTTTAACCCTGCATATACAAACAGCATATGCTGCTCTCTCTCTCCAAGTAAAATTAGTTCGAGGAAAAGCAGGAAAGAACTTTCAAGTAGACATGTTTTATATGTTATTCATCCTTGAAACCGTGTGTTTACTAGCTCCAAGAGAGACACAGGTGATGAAATTTGCATTGTGTCTCACCTTGAAAAACGTGTATTTTGTTATAAATGCATTCATGGATGCTCAGTTTCTTGAATATCTTTTCTCATCCAAAAGGTGAGTAGATGGCAGTTGAAACTATAAATTCGGGAATCAAAAATTATCCTTATTGTAGTAGATTTTAATGTAAAGGGGAGAAACAAGAACTAGGAAAGAAGGCATAACTGCTAATTCCAAGCCCCATCTTTCCTAGGAGTAAAGTTCTCTATCTCAAAAAAAAAAAAAAAAGACAAAATATTATTCAAAAGCTGAGGACCATGTCAATATATTACTAAGTTACATGCAGAATCATGTATATAACATTACTTTAAATGAATTATTTGAAGTACTGATTTATCCTGAAAAATTGACATTCCAGAAAACATCAGATTGAGGTTCATCCTAGCCAAGAAAAGTGGAGACAAGAAAGAGAAGACAAACAGAAGAGCATTTTGAGAAAAGTGACATCATGGCACATTGTCGATCTACAAGTATTTGCTGAAATCACAGCTAATATAGAAAGCATAATGACGGTCCCAAACTAAAGAAAAACACATCCACCAGCACTTCTTCTATCTGTGATTCAGGCATATGTCTCCTTAAAAAATAAATAAATAAATACATAATTTTTAAAGACTCTTTCTCCCTCAAGCAAACTAAAAACAGAGCTGTAGGTTATTTTTTCACTTTGGTTCAATTCTCAGGTCACTAGATCAGTAGTTAAAAGGCAAGAAGACTTTCCTTCCCAATGCCCAAAGGAATCTATTAAAAGAAAAAACATTGTCCTTAAGAGGGGAGCTGCATCCGCCCAAATGCTGTTGCGCTAGTTCTCTAAGAGCTTATTTTATTTTTGTTGAGAGCAAAAGAATGCGCAGTGTCCGTTATCCTCAGTGGGATACCCCTGTGGGTTTGTGGCCTTTTCCCCCTTTGCCATCAAAGTAGTTTCTTTTCTTGGGCGTTTAATGGTTAGGCAGATTCTTTTCTGCACAGCCAAGGGTGAGCATCTTATATCTTCACGTGCTTAAAAAAAAAAAGTTAAAAAACCAACTCATGGCATAAATAAGGGCTGAATAAACCCTCAGTTTACTGAGTGATGTGAAAATTGCCGGTTGTCATTTGCATCATTCAGACACTTCATTTCCATAATTTCTAAAATTTCCATTTTCTTGTTCTATCTGCTCATCCAATGATCTTCCTGTAGAGATTCAGGAGGCAGAATTAAAAGCATTGTTCTTGCTGCATCTAAAGGATGCTGGCAGCGTGCTTGTCATTTTCTAGAAAAAAAAAATTTTTTCTTTGAACTTTTTATCTGGGTCTGAAAGGGACAATACAAGGAGATTGGTTTTTACTGGTAACCTAAGCACTTTGCACCTCAAAAAGCTGAAACAATAGACACACATTTTCCATAGCCTCTTAAATAAGTAAAGTCGAATGGTCCCCAGGTTCTGAAAAACAAAAATCAATTTCTTCTAAACCTCAATTGTTCAGGGCAGTTGAGCTACCGAGGTATGTCAGGGCTTCGTCACAGGCACGGGAAGATCAGCTTGGGATGGATCCTCAGAACTTGAGAATGGTAAAGCACAGCATGGAAGCTGGACTCTTCCTGCTCAACCCAAGGGCAGCATAGAGCAAGGTAGGGCATATCCATGTGAGGGAGAGAACAGGGACAGCTGATGTTTGACATGAGACATCAGTGGCAGATAAAACCAGAACAGGATTATCTATTTCATTGGTCTGTGGAAGAAATTAGATTGGGAATGAAAAAGTAAGATGGTTTTGAGGGACAACGCAGAGAGAATATTGCCAAGGTGTGGTAATGGAATGAGGTATCCTACCCTGGTCATTCATGCTACTCTTCTTTACTTACCTGTCAACTCTAATAAATGGTCTTATAACCAAGATCATGTGGTACAGAAGATTATAGAAGATTTCTTTCTTCCTTTTTTAATTTATTATTTATACTTGGCTACTTTCCCATATGGATTTGAAGAGTAATTTATGCCCAACATGACTACTTACATCGACCGATTTTCCAGTGACTCTCATTTGGCCAAGCTGGGTGGAATGCATTGCACATAAAATCAGTGGCTTCAAAATGGTATCTTGTGAAATGGTTGACATAGAGAATCTTCATCTCATCATTTGCAGTTGGTTTCTCCTTCTTTGAGAAGGCTGTCATGAGTTTAGTGCAGAACTTCTTATGTATTTGCATTCACTGGAAGACCATCCAGTTGAGATGCTAGAGGTTTTTGTACACTTCCTTATGGTATGTTGGTTTGTTGCTAGAAAGCTGTGGTCAATTTTATATCTGCTGTACTTAGTTGGATTGATGGTATGTAACATTGTTCTCAAACCTTGCTCTTTGACTTAGTTACAGATGACTCTGTAATCTTGGACGAATTACTTAACCTCTCAGTGCCTCACTTTCCCAGTGAGTAAACTGGAGATCATAATAGAGCTGGTTGTGAGGATTAAATGAACTAATATACCTAAAATCCACAAAATAGGGTTTGGCACGTAACAAACGCAAATGTTAGCTGTTTTTATTTGTTATTGTTGCTAACATGTCATTAGGCCTTTAGGACTTGTTGGTTTCTCATGGTAGCACCCAGTTTATTCTGTGTTCCACAGGATAGAAGTGGAAATTCAGAGCATTTGTAAAACACTGCTTCAGTCCAAAAGGGACTGAGTGTAAAAGCAGAATGCATGCAACTAAGACATTTGTAGATCACAAATAACCAAAAGGTCTGAGAGCGTATAACTAAATTAGTCATGGCTTGAGGATTCTCAATGAAGAATGATAGAATATGCTCACCTCACCAGTGAGCTGATACTTCTGCCCCCACCACATTTCTAACAGGCTTCTTTTTCTATCAGTCAGAACTGAGAGTATTCAACTTTTTCTTTTGCTCTGGCTTTGTTTTCTGAGCACTTTCAGAGTGCTTCCTTTCCCAGTTTTCGGAGCATCTTCCAATGTGTTTATCTCAGATGGGACTTGTGTCTCTTCAGTTCCTTTTTTTTTTTTTTCTTTAACAAACTGAGTCACAGCTACAATTCCAGAGATTCAAGCTCGTTTTCTTTGTGACTGTATCAGGGATTGTGTGACAGACTCATATTTAATTGAAAATGTTCCATCTTTAAAATCCTCTGGAGAAAGTCGGCAGTACTTCAAGGTTATTTAATGCTCACTTTCTGACTGAGGGATTTTTCTACTTCATTTACCTGGTTTTAAAGACTGTACAAGTTGACAGTTTTCATGTTTATATGATGGCCTTTTTGCCCCTCAGTTTATCAACTGCACTGGCATCTTGCCAAAAAGGCCTATGATTTCTCCTCTGGAAGTTTGATTATATGCTTGAATCCAAGTCAGGATGTCTCCATGGCATTGTGAGTCCACTGGAACAGGAAGCTGTGCTCTTTGATGGTTATGATGACCAGTGCTGGAAGGCCAGCAAGTAACCAAAACGGGTCAGATACTGAAGAAACTCCCTCTATACCCTAAATCTGTTCAAAGTGTGGTCTGTGGACCAACACCATCAGCATCACTTGGATACTTGTTAGAAAGGCAGAGTCTCAGGCCTAACACCAGAAATGCAGAATCAGAATTTCTGTGATTAGGGCCCAGGAATATGCATTTTAACAAGCCCTCCAGGTGATTCTGAAGCAAGCTAAAATTTGAGAAGCACTTCCAGATACACTAAAACATCTTTAACATGATAATACAATAGTAATAATATAATATAATATTTTGATGCACATCGCAAAGTAGCACCCATTTATTATTATGAAACATTGTATGTACCCTGAATTTTTAATGTAATAGGTTTTATGGGGGTTGGTTCATAACTACAGGTTGTGGGTAAGTCGGACGTTCATAACCTGGGGCAAAGGCTTGTGATCTTTTCATTGAAGTGAGGGGTGGGGGGCAGGGACTTCAAAAAGATATTTATTTAAACAGATATTGTTACATAGGCCCTCCTAGAAAAATGTTCCAATTATATACATAAATAGGACTTCAATAAAAAACATACATCTTAGTGTTGCATGTAATTGAATTCAGCTGGTAAATAAATTCTAATCTCTCCTTTGAGAAAAACATGATTATGGATTATATATATATATATATTTTTTTTTTTTTAAGTTCAAGGTCCTTAAAAAGTTCTGGGTAATTTTCATGCAGGGTAAATGATTGAGAAACCTAAACCATTGTTACAGAGTGGAAACCAAGCATATCATCAAAATGAAACTACCAAAGTGACAGGCAACTATACTTTTAAATATTTTATTTGAACATCATTTAAATACCAGGAAATTATTAAGATAAATTGAAAATCATGACAATGAAGTGTTTTCAGAAATAAGAATCATAAGGAAATAGGTAAACCAAAAATTAAAGATTACTCCTGAGATGTATGAGACAGACTATTATTTTTATTCCAGCCTAAGTTTCTTCTTGGGCTTCAGAAAATGAAAAGTCAGTCTTAATTGTTAAAAATATTGAATATGTATTCCACCAAATATGAGTCATGTAAATCCACTACCTAGAGAAAATTATTTTATTTAAGGCCTCCCATACCAGTATCCTGTTGTTGTTGTTGTCAAGTGATTCCGACTCGTAACAACTCCATATGACAGAGTAGAACTGCCCCATAGGGTTTCCTAGACTATAATCTTTACAGGAACAGGTTGCCATGTCTTTCTCCCATGGAGCCATTGAGACTTGCCTTGGCACTTCAATGCTGAATCTTTTAACCTAAATCTTAAAAATTTCTCTTGGTACCCACAATATGTCACAGTCTGGCAGCCCAGGTGTTTCTCAAGGGCTTCATGTAGGAATTCATAAATAAAATGTATTTATATTCAAAGGACATAACCACATGGGAGTTTACCAAGATGAAAGTATTTTTATGAATTCCTGCAGTCTACCCCTCAGCCTATTTTTAAGCCATCAAGAAATCAATAATAATTGAATTAGCAGAAGTATTGTAAAAGCTAAGAGGTTGAGATATTCAAACTAGGACATGGAACCTATTGACTCAAACGCAGCATACAAAGTGCATAACCTATACCAGGGGAAAAAAGTTTCTCTTTTATGATGTTTTCTGTTCTTACCCGAATCCTAGTAGCCACCATGGAAAACAGTTCCGGGAGTCTGGCATGTTAGAAAATAATGTGTGTGTGTGTGTGTGTGTGTGTGTGTGTGTGTGTGTGTGTGTGTGTTTAAAGTGAAAGCCAAGGAAAATATACATCTACCCTAAGAAACCTACCCTCAGCAATCTATCCTGCCCACCCCTGGAGGGTTTGGTTCCCTCCACCATTCTCTCCAACCCCATTACCATAACCCGCTGTGGAACTCTTAACCCGCTCTAGCACTTACCACACACTGCCTGCATATGTGTCTGTTTTTGTTGGGTACTATCAAGTTTCAACTCATAGCAGCCCCAGCTGACAGAGTAGAATTGCCCCATAGGGCTTCCTAGGCTGGTTTTCTCTCTTGCGAAGCAGCTGATGGGTGTGAGCCGCCAACCCTTCAGCTCACAGCTGAGCATTTAACCACTGCACACCAGGGCTTCTCTGTAAGCTCTTTGAAAGCAGACACTGGGTACATTATTCACTGCTGAATCCCCAGCACCTTCCACAGGCCAAGCCCCGAGCAAGGCTCATTCCCATTCATAGTTGAGATAGTGAAGAAACCAGACTCTCAAGCCAGTCTACCTGGTTTGAATCCCAGCTCTAACACTTACTGGCCTGTAATATAGGTAAATTACTCAACCTCACTATAATTCAGTTTCCTCAGCTATAAAATGGTGACATAAATCATACCCAACTGATTGGGTAGTTGTGAAGATTAAATTATTACATGTAAAGCACCTTACTCGCATACCTTGGGCATGTTATTGGGCACCATCCCCTGGAGAAGGACATCATACTTGGTAGGTGGAAGGTCAGTGAAAAAGAGGAAGACCCTCAAAGGGATGGATTGACACAGTGTCTCTGACAATGGGCTCAAACGTAGTAATGATTGTGAAGATGGCGCAGGACTGGACAGTATTTCTTTCTGGTGTGCATAGGGTCACTGTTAGTCAGAACTGACTTGATGGCACCTAACAACCACAGCAACAACAAGGTGCCTAAACAGTACCTGCACAATGTAAACTTTATACAAGTGTCAGTCACCGCCATCATTGTCATCATATTTAAACATTTTTGAATGAAGAAACTAGGTAGTAAAAATAAAATCAAAAAACACCAAATAAACAGTTTTCACTTGTGAAATTGACAAACATCATTCCTGCATAAAATTTTCGGTTTTTCAAAATGGTGGCTCTTGCCCATGTCTTCCACTGAGTATCTCCTTTTCTTTCTTACAGATAAGCTGCAAGGTTTTGCATTTTTTCCACCAGTACATGATGGCAAGCAACTACTTCTGGATGCTCTGCGAGGGGATCTATCTGCACACACTCATAGTGTCATCCATGTTCACCGAGGAACAGCGCTTGCAGTGGTATTACCTCTTGGGCTGGGGTATGTATTTCTTCCAGCTGAGTTTTGAGCCACCTTTATCTCTGTCTTTATGTTTAGTCTTGTTCGAGTTTTGGTCTCAGCAAACAGAGTCAGAAGCTCAGGTCCTTTGAGGAATGATGGGTTACAGGAGCTGGAGTTCAGCCTCCTAGAAAGCTTGGCAGAATGCAAGGCTTCCTCTTAAGCAAGCTCGATTGAACCGTGCTGAGCATGAGAGTCAGTGCAGAGGAGGCGTATGACTATGAAGTCGCCTTCAGGAAACAAGCTTAGCTAAAGGATGGAAGCAAAACACTCACTGATTGAAACAGAATCTGAACAGGGCTCCCTCAGTTTTATTTATCACATGTCTATATTCGACCATTTGAATTCCGTGCCTCTCCACCCTGGCTAGGTTCTCTTGCTCTTCCTTGTCCTCAAAACAGGCCAGAATGCAATCAAAATAGCCTTTTATTGTTGTTGTTGTTGTTCTTTTCACTTCAGCTTTTCATATGAGACTGATCATTCCTTTCCCTGCCCTCTGAGCCTCATGCAGTCTTAATAATTTCTTGACTACCAAAGCTTGTCATGCCAAGAATCAACTAAATACAATTTCATAAAGTAATAATAGCAATTTTAATTATCAGTGGTAATGTTTGGTGCTTGTTAGGTGCCTTCCAATAGAAGACTTGAAAGTACCACCCCACTCTAGACCCACCACCACGTACATAAGCAGTAAAGCCAGTTGCTGTTCAGTTGACTTCAATTTATGGTGACTCCATGTGTGTAAGAGTAGAACTGTGCTCCATAGGGTTTTCAATTGCTGATTTTTGGCAAGTAGATCGCCAGACATTTCTTTCAAGGCACGGATGAATAGGTTCAAACTGCCACCCTTTTGGTTAGCAGCCAGGTGTGTTAACTGTTTGCACCACCCAGGGATTCCACCACATACATAAAAAAAAAAAAAAAAAATGCACACTATTTCTGTAGGATCCATTTCACTTATTTCCTTTGAAATAAAATTGAAGATACATTTCTTGTACTAGTTTTGACTGTTCAAAAACACCTGTCTGCCACATTCAAACATTTTTCCTTGGAAAAAAGGGCTGTAAATTTATTCTAGCCTGTGACATTAGGTAGAGATGAGTGTACTCTGCAAGGAACAGTTTATCCTGCTCTTACATACTGATGCACTGTGAATTAGGTATAAAATTTTTTGGCATCATCATAGACAGCTCAGTGAGGACATCTGCTTAACACACATAAGCAATTCAAAGGGAAAAAAAAACAAGCTGTTTGGCTGTATCAAAAAGTAAGTAATGATCATAAGTAAAATATTTATGCGCCCCCTATTGAATGATATCCTTCATGGGTTTAGAAGCTGATGGGAGGAAAACTCAATATTCTGAGACATTCTCTTTTTCATATAATTCACAGGAAAAAAATGTGTATGTATAATTCACTTTTGAGACACTTTTCTCAATATGATGATGATGATAATAATAAAAATAAACAATGTCTGAATCAAGTCAAATAATATTTTATTGTACATGGGCATATCTGAAAATCTTTTTGTATACAAAAATCACATCTTTACTCTTGATTACATTTATAGAATTAAAATTATTTTTAAAAAAGGTGTGACCTGGCAGGATACCTTGTCAGTAACCATCTCTACCATTCTGTTTATAAATTCAAAGTTATTGTTTACTAGCACTGCGAGTTTAGTTGGGCAAGTGGATACTAAGCTGCCTTAATAAAGATTCTGCAATCAGACTTTACGGAGGGTGCCTGAAGCTTTCCTGAAATGTTTCTTAAGAAAAGAAAACAGGATGGCTGCACATGGTAATAACAAACAGAAAAACAAAAAGCCTGTTAGTGTGAGCACCAACTAAGGCTTTAGTAGCAATCAAACTTCCTCTCCTATACACTGTCCTAGGTCATTTTCCTCCAACGTGACCCAGCTCCTCTTGGGAAGAGAGCTCAGTTCACACTTAGTAAAAGGCTTTCTGGTCTCATTTAACAGTCACCATCATCATTATTGCAAACATAACAATGGTAGTGTTAGTCATAGTAAAGTAGTAATGTACCTACCCTTCTGGGTAATTTGTGAAAGGTTTTAATTATCTGGAAGCTCTTAAACACATACTCTGAAAGCACATGATGTTCTAACTGAGAGCATTTCTATCTGGTTTGACCAAAGATAATTGGTGCAAAAACATCAGGGAAATATCTTGATGGAGACATTAAATTTGCCGCTATTTTTGCAAATAAAAAGCACAGTTTTCCACACACCTGTAGTTGTATTCCCATGTAACTCATGAACAAGAAACCAGATGTAACTTGTACTTCTTCACATTTTTAGGCTTCCCACTGATACCAACCACCATCCATGCTGTTACTCGGGCGTTCTACTTCAATGACAAGTAAGTATTATGGGGTTTTTTAAGTTAACATATTCTTCAGTAATATGCACTGTATTGACATGCCCCACCCCTTTTTTTCCCCAGCTGCTGGCTGAGTATGGATACTCATCTGCTTTACATCATCCACGGCCCTGTCATGGCGGCACTGGTGGTGAGAATTGCTTTTTAAATCCATTATTAACAGTATTACCGTATTTTTCTTTGCAAGTAATGCACCCACATAAATAATTCATTCATGCGTATAATGCACAGAAATGATGAAATTAAGTAAAACAGTTCTGGCATAGTGCACCTATGCATATACCGCACATGTCTTGTGACATTTCCAGAAGTGGATTTCAGTCTCATTCACCCATCCTCCCATGCTATAGGTTAATCGTATCTTTTTGTTCATTTTCTTTCATTCTGTTCATTTACTTTAATCTCCTGCTTATTTGTATAAAAATAGTTGGAAGATGTTACTTTTGATCAGAATTAGATAATGAAGGTATAAGCCGTGGTCAAGAAGTCATGGATTTGAATTTGGTAGTTCCCCAGCAACTGGAAAATAATTGAAACCATGCATTTGTTTCTATTAATTTAAGTTGATAATTACAGCTCATTAGCTCAACAGTTGTTCTATCAATAAATACTTTTGGTTTAAATTTCAAGTAATATAAAATCAATACCTACCTTAAGTGACGTTTCCATGTGATCAGAAATCAAAATTGAAGTCAGCAACATTAAAAAAAAATCAGCGTAGTTCGCTTATGAAAATTACATGTGGGAGGGGGTTTGCACAATTGGCAAAAACATGTAACACACATGTTATTTGCATAAAAATGTGGTACTTCATTGCTGAGATTTTTGTGAATATAATTTTGTATAGTATATGTATTATAACTTTAAATTGAAGCTAATTTAATAATATTCTATAATAAGAACTACTTGACTTTAGAATCTTCAAAAAATGTCTTTTAACTGGGGAGACACCATAATCTTTCTATACATCTTATAAAACAATGTAGTTTATTCTTTAAATCTTCTGTAACTAAATTCCGCTAAGTAAAATTGAAGGCAGAGGGGCTGTGGAAATGGTGAAAAGGTGTTGCTCATATAAAAAAGCAAAAGACCACAAAATATGCATCACCCCCTGAACCTTTTTCCCCAGGTGCCACCAAACAAAGCCATCTTCCATTTCATCTTTGGTACATGAAGCATTACCATAACTACCACTGATCACACACTTGAAATATTTCAGGCACTTAAATTACATTGCAGCCATTTTTAACAGCAACTCTGCAAAGTAAATATATCAAGACATTTTACCCATTAGGAAAACCAAAAGACTACTAAGCTAGCCCAAAATAACACGACAGTAAGAAGTTGGGGTGGGGAGAATATGTCTGTCTGAATCTGAATTCAGACTTTTTATTTCTCCCCATGGTTTGCTACATGTTGGCCAGCACCAGAACCATCAAATTGAATATTCAGACATTATCTTCTATTAACCTCAAAGAGAATGCTTTTTATTTTTGTTTTTCAGATAAAATTGATAAAAATAAAAGCAGTTGAGTCATAAACTACGGTCTGCCCCTGCATTGATTAAGCATTCTTTTCACTACTGAAAATTTCATACACTGCTGGAGGGAATATAAATTTTTTCACCCTTTTGGAAACAATTTGACAGTTTCTTATAACATTAAACCTACACTTATAATGTGAACAGACAATTCCACTCCTAAGTACTTATTCTAGAGAAATGAACACATATGTCCACACAAAGACTTGTACACAAATGTTCATAGCATCTTTATTATAATTAAAAAGGGGAAGTTACTCAAATTTCCATCAACAATGGAAACAATTTATGGTGTAGTATTCATGGAGTCCTGGTGGCATGGTGGTTAAGAGCTGGCTGCTAACCAAAAGGTCAGCAGTTGGAATCCACCAGAAGCTACTTGGAAATCCTACAGGGCAGTTCTATTCTGTCCTATAGAGTCACTGTGAGTCGGAATCAACTCAACAGCAATGGGTTAGGGTTGTTTTGTTTTTTTAATCCATACTGTGGAATTCTCCCCAGCAATAAAAATGAATGAAATGCTGATACGTACAATATGAATGAATCTCACAGATACTATGTCAGAAACAAAAGAGTGTATACTACAGAATACTTCATTTCTAGAAGTATGTACTACACATTACATAATACTCCAATGGTTGCCTGAGGCGGGGGTGGAGGAGAGGATGGAGGGGATTGGCTGCAAAGCAACCTTTCTGAGGCCGTGGAAATGTTTTTTTTATCTTGTTTGGGGCAAGGCATTTCTAACAATTTCCCTGGTGAGAATTTATATTTCCACCATAGATATAATGAATCAGAATCTACATTTTTACGAGATCCCTAGGTGATTTTTATGTGTAACTTCCTGGGAACTTCTTAGAAATGCACATTCTCTGCACAGGTTCGAACCTGAATGAGCTGGTTTGAAGCCCTGGTTGGGGGTGGTTGTTAGACAAGTGCATACATTTGTTTAATCTTATTGAATGTACACTTAAAATCTACATTGTATTGAATGTAAACCATACATCAATGAAGTTGTTTTCTAAAAAAAGAAAAAAATGATTAAAAGAAAAAAAAAGAAAGCTGGGTTAGTTGTCTCCACTACATAAACTTTACAGAAAAATTATTCAGTTTTCATTTTTACTTTCAGATATGTAGCCCTAACTAAAGGGGAAAATCTTGACAATGAAAGGCAAGAAGGCAAGATCTGAAAGTGTCATTTGTGACTCACTTTTGTAAAAGTGATAAAAACCAAAATAAAGATTAAGTGTTCTTCATTTTGAGTGGAACCTAATATATTTACATATAACCAAAAAAAAAAAAAAATCAAACCCGTTGCCATCAAATGGATTCTGAGGGGGGAAAAAAAAACTGTTTTCTCATTTAAAAAAGAAAAATATTAATACAGGTCTGAAAAGGGCTTTGGTGACATTGAAGCTTGGTGTCCCAGGAATGCTGAGTAAATTGTACTATTTCTGACATTCTACACAGGGGACATCTGTTCCCCACACAGAATAAACAAGAAATGAGGAACGTCGGTGTCTTCGAGTAGTACTTATCTGGGTGATTTGCTTATAACATTGTCTCTTTTAGATGAATTTCTTCTTTTTGCTCAACATCGTCCGTGTGCTGGTGACCAAGATGAGGCAGACCCGTCAGGCAGATGCCCGCATGTACCTGAAGGCTGTGCGATCCACTCTGCTCCTTGTGCCACTGCTGGGTGTCCAGTTTGTGGTCTTTCCCTGGAAGCCATCCAACAAGATACTTGGGAAGATCTATGATTATTTCATGCACTTTCTGATCCATTTCCAGGTGAGGACCCCACGAGATACTTATTCATCTACTTGTTTAGCTAGTTTGTACAGGAAGAATGATTTTCTGGGGCTTGTCTGGGTTTGGGAGCCCTGGTAGCACCGTGGTTAAGCGCTCCACTGCTGACTGAAAGGTCAGCAGTTCAAACCTATGAGTGACTCCAGAGGAGAAAGATGTGGCAGTCTACTTCCTTAAAGATTACAGCCTTCGAAACCCTATGGGGCCATTCTACTCCATCCTATAGGGATGCTATGAGGCAGAATCAACTCAGTGGCAGTGGGTTTAGTGACTGTGATTAGAAGGAGCCTTCAGAATACATGTTGACCCAGAAGCAGTACAGCCCTCTTTGTGTTTCTCACTGTCTTCTTGCCTATCCTTTGAATCTTAAAAGTGATGAAGCGAAGGTTTCGAGAACACATCTTTATGAGGACAAATATTTTTCAACAAACTGATGTAGAACACAGTGATGACGACAGAACTTTTAATCCCACAATCCTTTATCAAATTTTCCCTTCCTTCCTCAGTCTTTCAAGTGCCATATTTGTTTTTGCTTTATTGAAGGAAGTTTTGAAAACCAATATAATCATTGCCAATTATCATTCTCCTAACGTGGATTACTATAAACACATTCTCTAATGCCATGACAACTTGACAGAAGAGAAACATGCTTGTGACATACTATGAAATACCTCCTCTTGAACCCCAAGCTGGAAGCTCTATCCCTGTTAAACTAGGCCCCAGTTTCCAATTACTTCATTTTGCTGCCTTGGCCCTAATTAGAGAGGTCAGTACCTGCCAGTTTAGCCACTTCGGCAACGTTAGGGAAAACCCCAGAGGACAGGAATGCCTGACATTCTTACATGGGCTGATAAAAAATAATCAAAGCTGCCATTTATGAAGCACTTAATGTGTGAGGTAAATATTATTATGCCCATTTTACAGATAAGGAAATAGAACTTCCCAACAGTGGCAAAGTCAGGAGATCTGTCTAACTTTAGCCCGTGATCTTATCCCATGATCGTATCTTATAGCCTCCAATTCAACAGGCCCAGCCAAAAATTACGAAGAAAAACAAATTTTTCAAGGCACTTTCCAGCTTCTTCTTTCAGTGCCTGCTTTCCCATTACTCCTAGGGCCCTCAGCTGGTCCCACCCAGGCATGTTCTCACTGGTCACACATACAGCAATTGCCAGACATTCCTTTGATAAATAAACGTTGAATGTGTTCACCATGAGGGATATTGAATTTGCACAGAGCCACCCAAGCTTCTCGCTCTGTCACCCTTCATTTGTCATAGAGATGTCAGGAATCCATGGCAGGTCAGTGACTATATGACGAAGCATGGCCAGGCCTCTCCTCATGTAGGAGAGAATGAAGTGGGCTCTGAGGGGCTGTCCTAGGCAGCCAAGCATCTGCCACACAGGAGAGGAGATTGACTGCCCTATTTCCATTCACCCTGCCCTAAATCCAGAGCACCACTGACAGCATAGTGCTGGAATGTTGAGAGTGAATTGGGGCATAGGAGGCTTCAAGGCAGTGGTGATCCTGCCACAACCTCTTAGTCCAGAGTTTGCTGTGCTTGTTATAAATTTCAATTTAGTTTTATTTCTTACCACTGAGGCTTAATGTGAGGAAACTGAAATTAACAGACTAAAAAGAAAGCTATGGGTTGGTCTTAATTATCTGTGCTGGTAGCACAGTAGTTAAGGGCTATGGCTGCTAACTGAAAGGTCAGCCAAAAAGGTCAGCAGTTTGAAACTACCAGCAACTCTTTGGAAACCCTATGGGGCAGTTCTACTCTGTCTTCAGGGTCGCTATGAGTCTGAATCAACTTGACGGCAATGGGCTTGTTTTTTCATTTTTTTGGTGCCATTGCCCTGGCCATTTCTATAGATAATTAAAGCTTGGGCACAAGGACTCTTCTGGGTAGTGACCAGGACCTCAGAGGTCACTCAGTTTCTATCCTAATTAGAGAGATGAAGTTTGGTGGGGTATAGCGACCCTATAGGATACAGTAGAACTGCCCCATAGGGTTTCCAAGGAGTGCCTGGTGAATTCAAACTGCCGACCTTGTGGTTAGCAGCCGTAGCACTTAACCACTATGCCACCAGGCTTTCCTTATTAATTCACCATGCTTACACTGTACACAGTGACACTTGTGCTGGTGAAGATGTCTAAAGATTTCTCTAGTAAATTCTATATGGTCTTAGCTTAATTTTGTTAAGCAGAAAAACTCTTTTCAAATCCACTATAATCAGCCTACTCTGCTGTAAACCTCCATGTTAAAGGGGGCACTGTATTAACCAGATTTGTTAGAGCTGTCCTTTTAGCCACATGAGAGAATCCTAACAAGAAAAATACATTTCTTATTGAATATTCTTGTACCTCAGCACTGGTTATGAGTCTCAGGTAATTCTTTTTCTTGATTTTGTACTTCTTCATCCAGACTTGACTTGCTATTGCAGTAGAGAAATGTTGCAAACAGTCTATCTATACTGATTGCGATATAACAAAGTACACACAAAGTAATTTCAACTCTATTTTTCCTCTTCTTCTTTAGGGATTTTTTGTGGCTTCTATCTACTGCTTCTGGAACAAGGAGGTAATGCATTTTATATAATAACGTCACCTGTCTACATGAGGTCAACACTCTACAGTTTCCCAAGGACCTCATACACATTTCATTTGATCTCTCTTCCTTGTTTTACCATGTAGGGTTTCAGGGCTACCAGGACTGTGTTTTATCCCAATCTTATCTATGGGTGTGTGGTACAATCATATGTATTTCCAAGATAGGCAGATAAGTTTTAATTTTCTTGGGTTGCAACTTGAGCTGGTCAGCATCCCCAGGAGCAATAGTGAAAGTTATTCTGCATGCCTATAGAAAAAGAAGTCATGTCCCGGTTTGCTTTGGAAGACCACATCCCTTGCTAGGACAGAGTGATCTCCAACCAGTTTGTACTGGTTCACTATCTCCTTTCCCAGTTGGTTGGTGCCAGCATCAAACCATTTATTCAACATTTAAAAAATCACCCCACAAGTAAGACTTAAAAAGGATTCGCCAGTAAATAACTTGTTATCTGAATACTTAGATCAGTAGAATCTAGAGATACGTATGGCCAATGTTTTCATGCATTTTTAGCCATGTACGCATTCATCCAAAAAGTCTTTCCTGGAAGCCCAATTTGTAAAACAGATAAAAATAGAGGTGTTCTAGCCTCCAGAATTTCTTCCAAAGAACTTCCAGGACTTCAGGAAACATAATTAGAAAGCCCACTCATTTTTCAGATGAGAAACTGAATTTGAAAAATGCCGTGTGGTTATAAGTAGGACTGGAATCCAAATTTCCTAATTCTCAATTAACTAACTGTTCTTATCCTTCATTACGTTATGCTTATGATTCCCCCATGGAGGTTTGTTATTACACTTTCCTAGGACCACATAACTTTGGTCTTTTTTGTCTTAATTTCTCCTTAGTAAATAATTCTATACCAAGGCAAATCATATTTTCTTAAGAGATTTAGATATTATTTTCCTGTTAGGAATTAGAAATATTTTTCCAATCTTAACCAACTGGCTATTTAATTTACTTTCTATTCTTTAAATAATTTTTAGTGCATACCTAAAATATTTTGCTGTTCTGCATGAAACCTGTCAACCATCTCCATCCTCAACATCACACCCAAGGTTTTTATTGCTCCAATTCTCACTTTCCATTAGTGCATTTCCTTCCTTCCTTTCTTCCTTCCCTCCCTCCTCCCTTCCTTCCTCGATTCATGGTGACCCCATGTGTTACAGAGTAGAATTGCTCCATAGGATTTTCTTGGCTATAATCGTAATGGAAACAGATTTCCGGGCCCTTTCTTCCCCGGTACCCCTGGGTAGATTTGAACCACCAACCTTTAGGTTAGCAATCAAGCGCAAATCATTTGCACCACCTAGGAACCTTAGTACATAAGTATAGATACTTACAATGAATTTAACAGGAAATGAAATTGGAAAGACAAGACCATTCTAATTCAACCATGAAGATTCTTTTTCACAAATGTAGAAACTGAGGATCATATATACCAGCCTTACAGAAAAAAAAGAAAAAAGTTAATAATAGAGCTAGGTCTAATGCTTAGGTCTTCCAGCCATCAGACCAAGGCCCTATAGGGTCACTATGAGTCAGAATCGACTCGACAGCAGCAGGGAACAATAAACTTTCCTGATATAATTTTTAAAAAGTAAATTGATTTGTGTTAATTGCTTTTATAATGAGTAATGAATGTATATAATTCAAAATTTTGTATGCCATGCTAAACCCATTGGCAACTCATAACCCTTATGATGCTTTTTGGGAATAAAAATCTCCCTGTTTTTTCAAATAGATTCAATGTCAATTCTTGATATCAGAGCAGCATTAAGTTCAACCTGTGGTATTGTAGAAGATAATCACCTTTATTAAACTATAATTATTGAACTGTGTATTACATTCAGCTAAGGGCCTGTTTTTGTATGTATGGTTTACCAAATGAAGCAGATTGCCATCTCCATACAAAAAGGTAGGTTATAATTTTGGAGTACAATGAAAGTATAATTTTGGAGTACAAAACTTTCTGTAATAATAAATTTTTAAAAATTAAAATAGACTTCAAACCCTATGACCTCATGCTTTCTGGATACTTCATTAACACACATGAATACTCTGCTGGGAATTATTTTAAAATGACAGATGAGACAAAAACAAAGACTTCGGATTTTTTTCTCTGGGCACTTTTGCAAACTTACTGTAAACTTGGCGCCTGTCTACCTGTTGACCCTGGATACTTCCAAATACCCCTGCAAGTTTTAACTATATGGTTGGTCTTGGTATTTAAGAGATGTTCAATCCATGGCAGCTGTCAGTTGGCTTTGTCTCGGGACGTTGCCTGTAGGAGGTAAATCCATGCTCCACCATTGGATTTTCATAAGATTTAAGTAAGAGGAGGAAATGGATTACTTGTTGAGTTTTTCATCTCCTGCAGGAAAGGCACTGTGTGGAGTTAAAATAATAAACTAGTCAATACTCAGTTATTCAGCACTAAATGTAGTTAGGCAAACTGTCCTAATTGAGCCTTTTGATTCTCCTCTTCACTGTTTTACTCTTCTTTACCTCTGCCTCTTCTATTCCTGCAGCTTGTCCCTCTCCCCATCTTTCTCCCTCTATTCACATTACAGCTCATATTTGTACCACTTTTAGTAACGTGCTTAGAAAACCATAGAAGGCAAGACATTTGCATGAGTCAACTTTCAACTAAAGTAGTCCTCAGAAAAAAACAAGCCAGATAGGAGCCTGAAGCTGCTAAAAAGACATAAAGGAGATATTTGATTCTTTCAGTCCAGCCCCATTGACTAGAAAATCCTTGGGAGCCAACATGGGGGGAGAGTATGAAAAAAAGAGGAAAATTAATACTGCTGTGAACCAAGCACCACAGTAGGTGCTTTAAATAATCCTAATAAATCTTACCAATAGCTCTTTGAATTAGTTTCTTACAAAGGAGAAAATTCTAAGAAGTTAGAAAAAAAAAAAATCCAACAAACAAACCGGGACTCAAACCCAGAGACCACTGTCTCTGCCTTCCTGGCTATGACGATGACCATGAGAAACAAATCCTCTTTTCAGTTCCAGTCTTCAGAAGTTCCCACCGTGACCCTTGACTCCTGGGTTCAGTTGCAGAAGAATGCTGCTAGTAAAGGAAAGACAGAATTTTCTAGTATCTGCACCATTACTGCAGCAACTTCCTGTAGTAACTTGCCAAAATCCCTTTTCATTCCTACAGTTTCAGGGACCGCAGGATTCCTTCCCATGAGAAATACAGACATTTCTTGATGGTCTGACATCTTCTTAACTATGTAGATAAATACAGAGCTCCCTAACTTTCATGTCTTCTCCACCCCTTGTGTTCAATATAGTATATGATATTCTTATTTGTTTTGAAATTTATTTAAGACACGTTTGTTAAGTTTGTTTATATATTAGAAGACTTTCAACAGAAAAAGATTGAAATTTTATTCTTATAATGTTGTCACTCCATTAACCAGAGGATAGAATTTTATTGGGCACACACCATCTCAAGCCATGCTGGATTAGGGAAAATCCACAGTGTGAGACCAATATCATAAAATCCTGAACTGTCCTATGGTTTGCATACATACGGTGTAAGATTTAGATAAGAACGTCTACCTTCTCCGGGGTTTTAGCACATGAAAAGTTTACTAAACTTTTCTCCCTAATATGACATATATGTTACATAGAATATGAAACCAACTCAAGTTTCATCCATTGAATATGAGAGCTAAGAAGAATCCATTGCTCAAATTATCAAAAAACCTTGGCAATGGTAGTTTAGGGAGGTAACTCAGCGGTGTAGTTTGCAAATTCTTCTTCCAAGATGGTGTCTTGCCCAGCCACGATATATCCAGAGCAGCTCCTTTAGATCAGAATTATACTTCTACCTCCTTTAACCTCTGATAACCTCAAGAAGTGTGCTTATAAACTTTGCTCGGGTCACTTCTGGCAACTGTAGAAAAACAACGTTTTTTTTCTTTTTCCAGGTCCAAGCTACCGTGAAGCGCCACTGGGCGCAGTTTAAGATGGAGTGGGACGACCGCTGGGGACGCCGCCCCAACAACCGCCCGGCGGCGCCCGTCGCTCCACCGGTTGCCAACGATGACAATATCCCCGTTTTCATCTGCCATCTGCAGCCGCGAGACGCAGCGGCCAACGAAAATGGCGGGGAGGGCCCCGAGGTCATCGGCCTGGAAATCGTTGAGCAAGAGTCAGCTGCTTAAATATGAAACAACAACAGCCTTGTAATCGCTGAGCCTTCGCTTCCTGGGGGAAAGTTATTTCCTTTCCCCCCACCCCCACCCCAAGCAAAGCTTATCATTCGTAAAGAATTATTAAGTGAGTTTGTCCATAGTGAATCTGAGGAAAGTTGTATTTGGCACTATCGCTTTGGGAGACAGTTTAGGAATGGAGTCTCCCACTGCTACTTGTGAGCTCTATTATTCGTCCAAAACTTAGATATGGATATCACAGTAATGAGAGCAAGGTATCCAAGAAAAACGCAATTAAATTGACATAGCTCATATACAGGGTCCTCTGTGTTAATCCTGAGCCGTTTATACCTTTGAAAAATTAAAATCACTGTCAATATTTCTCCCTTTTAACTCTAAATTTTTAATTAGAGTATTTCTGTATTGAACTATGGATCTGATCTTTAAATTTTTCTTACTTCAATCATTTCTGACCTTCCTCAGATTTTACCATCTACACTATGTCGACTGCACAAGGCAAGGTGGCTTTCTAAAATAAAGGTGACAAGAGTATGGGGGGAAAGACCTGTATTTGGCACGAAGATGTAATGCTTGAATGAAAAAGAAATTTAAAGTTAATTTGCTGAAAACATTATCTGGGCCAATTCGTTAATTGGTTTATTAGTATTGTAGGCTCAGCTTGTTTTGGGATAATCCTGTCCATTGGGCAGGCCCTAACTGCTGTAAGGAATTGGCCTTCACCCTGAATGTGCTTTGAGAAGACATTTATAAATCGAGAGGTCAGAAAGAATCCATTGCTAAATTTTTCACAAAACTATAATTCCTAGTGGAAGAGAATACCCTTTTTAAAGAGTTTTCCACATTCCTAAGCTCCAGAATTTATAAAGCAAATCACTCCGAGGTTTCTAAAGCAAATTACCTCTTGCCCCGGGTGCTATCTAGCAGCACAAGATAAATTTGTTTAAGACTGGTAATTAAAAGACTCCATATAAGTCCATTAACTGCCTTCCACCCAGCTTCAAAGCTTAACAAGATCTGTTTTATCCAGGAAGACTCAGTAGGGCTAATTAGAATTAGTTCGTAGTTGACCTCTTGTTTGCTGCTATTAGCAGAATGGGAGAAAAAAAAGGAAATGCTACAAGTTTAACTGTTTATCAATTCATGTTATATAAAAGCAGAGTGTCTCATTAAAACCCAATATTATATCCCCACATCTCTCTTCTTCAAAAATCCCTGACTAAACCAGGATCATCATTACTGGCACCTGAAATTAATCTGTGAATTCGCAACAGTAATCAGAGTTTCTATTATTTAATTTGTATTCTAAATGAGGTGTGGAAGAGAAATGCAGAGATACAGGGAAACCCTCCAAATCTCAAGTCTCCTCTGTGTCATCTTATGCCACTGCCTTTTAAGAATGAGTAAGCTTTGGAAAGACAATCAAATGATTTGTTCTGATTATATTTTTTAATGCACCCAAAGAAAATTATATTTCCAGAATGAAAATGTATTTTGGATACAAAAAATAGTTTATGTCTCCTTTACTGAATGTAAGGGAGTCGAAAAGAAGGTATTTTTCCAATAAGTGTTTGTGTAGTGCTATTCGTGTTTGTGTTTACAAATGTGGAAAACAGAGTATTTCTGGCAGCTCTAGTACTAATGTTATAATATATTGCTAAGATATTATAGATGTATATTGCGCTTACAGCAAGATATCAAGAAAACAAAATAGCTTATTATAGAATTACGCATAATGCCAAAATTGTTATGTATATGCAGAAAATTAATAAAGACTATATTATAAGCAAAAAAGATGTGTATTTGTGTATTTTCTTTAAAGATACACACTCTTCATCTTTTCCATTCATTCATTCATCCATCCTGCTCATTCCATGCTCTTATTCATTTCAGCCATGGGCAGCTAACATCTCATCTTACTTGTACTGCAGAAGAGGGAAAGACAATCAAAAGTAACTGTGTACAAAAATGTCAAGGCTATCATCTTTACTAGTGTAACCAACCATTTTCAGTCTTCCATTTGCCTATATACTCAGTGTCAGTATTCTCATGCCCTTGTTAAAGCAAGAGCCACATACAACTGTCAATCCATATTGCCTAAGTTTGGAAAGCACAGAATAGAAATTAGGGCAAAAAAGTATCATAACCTTTCATTGCTCTTTTTTTTTTTCCATTATTCTGGGATTAGACTTGAGCTGTCCAATATTTTCACATCACATCAGATCATTAGAATTGTTACAATCATTGGTTTTTAATGTAGTTCGGAAGAGAGACTAAGGCTGGATAAAAGGCAAATAATTAAATATCATTAGAATGCATAAATGCCACTGCTGGAAAAATTTTCAAATTGACGGCACTGGGTTCTGGTTTTAGAAAGCCTGAAATGGAAAAAATGAGGATTAAATGAGAACTGTGTTGGACTAAGAAAGGAGAACAGAAGCAATTTGTAGGTTCTTCACATTCTTTTTTCACATTCTATGATAACATCCAAAACTGCTGGCCTCAAGAAATCTGGAGAACTCTTTCTCCAGAAAGGATACCTAAGGACCACATCTTTCCCTTTGTGTCCCAGAGGGCAATACAAGTAGATATTATTAACCTCGTGGCCTTGAAAAACAAAAGGAATTTTTCATCGTACCATAAAATCAGATTCTCCAAGAGGGTAACTTGTACTCAGATGGTTGGCTGCTCACCTGCTTTGATCCCTACTACAGACTGATTCAAAATAGGCCTTTTGATGTGCGTGGTTATTATGGTTCCTGAGGAGGGAAAGGCATTAGAAAAGACATGATAGAAATGCTATCATCATGGGGATCCATCTCTTCTCATTATTCATACATTCATTACTTATTTATTCAGTAGATATTTCATATACCTTTCTTTTGGCCATACATGAGCATTTATTAATGGCCATTACCAAGGAAAATTACTTTGCAGTGGCAACTGCTTCTTTGCTGATTCAGGGATGACAAAATTTAAAAGTACTGAGTGAGCCATTACGTTAAAATCGTACACACTGTTATCTTCGGGACAGAAAAAGAAAGTGACACACGTGGTTGGGGGTGGAGGCTGAGTGTGATCCTCCCTCCTCTTTTTTTCTGGGCAGGAGAGCTGAAGTTATAAGAGACCACTCTTAGAACAAGATCTCTATACAAAGGCTTAGCTGGGACTCATTTTCTTTACAACAAGAACTAAAACAGTGGTTCTTCCATTGGCTAAAGTTCAATTGTTTCTCAGAGGAGTTAACACTTCAGAGTTTAAAGTAAGACTATTCATAAAAAGAGGGGTAGAAGCCATATTTAGAAAGACAATCAGATGAACTCAGAAGGGAACTCTATTTGTTATTTTTGAAAGAGGAGGGAAGATGCCCCACTCCTAGCTTAACTAGTGTAAAACTGGCTTTACAGAACTAACCCATAGATAACTGGTGGGGAACAAGAGTAGGAAAGGGATGGGGAAAGCAATAACTAGAAACATTAAAAAAAAAAAAATGATGATGTGTATATCAAGGCAAAGGAAGGTAGAGAATCACATTTGAAAATTAAGAACTGACACTATTTTTTATTCTTTGGGACATGGAAGTAACATCTGTTTAATGTTTCTGAATACTATGGATCTTTGTAGTAGAGAAAACACAACCACTGACACTGTAACTACCTTAGGCCAGGAAGGTTGCCTAATATCATATCTTTCCCCATTTGGATTAACAAGCACCTCTGAAAGACTTCAGAGATTTTCCATTATCTTAAACCTTGACCAGTCAGTCTCTGAGGTCACTGATCAATGTCTATTTACAGAAAGTCCATGCCCTTTATTTAACTTTCCCAGAAATCCTTCCACTGACACTAAATATTAAATACATACCCTCCCCCTTACCCATCAACCAGGGATGCTACTGCATGTCTCTGCAGCCTTCTTTGTTTAAGAGGCCTATTGTCTTATTTTAATTTGGATACATTGCCTCCAAACAAAATCTCAGAGTATTACTAGTGAAGCTTTGAATAAATATTCAGTAAAACTAGTTGAGGTGTCCTTAATGAAAAAGCAACCTTCAGGATAGATCAGGAAATCTGTCTCCATCCAGCCCTGCCAGACTGTTGATCAAAGCTAGCACATGGGTCTCCCATGCAGGGGTCCTACACCTAAACAGAGACCCAGCTGCAAACTAGTGAAACTATTGCACACCAGGGCATGTGGTTAGTCTTAAGGTGGCAAGCATTTTGCTGGATGTAGTTTCCCCCACTGCATTCATGCCTTATAGCTTCTGTGCATCAAGAGAAGATATCCTGGGACCAAAGCTGTGGAGAGTATCCCTTAAATAGGAATGATTTAGGAAGAAAAGCAAAAAAAGACAAACATCAATCATTGACACATTGTACTCAATACAAATCAATCTATAGATATTAGCTTACCTATTCTTTTTTTTATTCTTTATAGCAAATAAACCTGTCCTTTTTAGTGGTGAGAAAACTAAGTGGAAGATAATTTGAACAACTATTCCACAATTTGGTGCAACAGTTAAGCGCTCCACTGTTAACTGAAAGGTCAGTGGCTCTGAGGGACAAAAGACCTGGCAATCTGCTTCTGTAAAGACTACAACTCAGAAAACCTTTTGGGACAGTTGTACTCTGTCACATGGGGTCACTGTAGAGTCGAAAATCGACTAGATGATACCTAACAAAAACAACAGTCCACAATCACACAGAAAAGAAGGGGTTCTTTCTGTAGTGATTTCTTTTGTTAGGTTTTTCACACATGGTCTTGGTTTACAGCATCTCCACTTGGAATATGGTCTTTGTGGGAATATTTGGGAAATTAAACACATTTGGAAAATTTTTTCATGGACTCTCAATGGTCACATCAGGCCTCATTTGAGGTCTACTGAAGAGCTGGAGAAGAATAAGCAGGATTGAACTTGCTACTGTTTATAGTAAGTCTTCCATTTGTTAGTTTTCAAGAATTGGGGTCTGATCATGAATACCCACCCATTCAACTATGCACCAAGTAATGAAGAGAGCTGAGAAAGACACAGTACTGCAGAAATTGTAGGGCCAGCCATGATGGCAAAGTAATTAGGGCTGCTAACTCCCACTCCCAATATTATTCTTAGAGAAACTATAGAAGCAAGGGGAGCACAATGCATTTTAAGAATCAATAATTAATGGGGGAAAAAGGAAAAGAAAGAAAAACAAGAATACCCTAAGCTTCTTGAACAAGCGTGTGTGCTGAAGAGGGGCGGAGGTGGGTAAGTGATCTAGAGAACAGCTGCAGGCCAAAGACAGTAAAGAATAGGATGGAGGAAAGTGTTTTATGATGTTCTGCTCTTGACTCTCTTCATTGCCTTGAGACATTGCCATGGCAACAGGTCTGGTTACCACTGCCAGTGTCCATGGGATTCTCTGAAGGCAGCATAAAAACCCTGATGGAGTAAGGAGTTTATGAAAACAAAGAAGTATGCATTTAGCAGAGATCCTGGGCATTTATTCCCCCCTTTCCTTCCTCTCCAATTCTGCATGACTGGTGGATTATTATATAGGGGGTAGTCTTGTCCCAGGGCTTTTTTTTCTGCAAGGTTTAAAAGTGTTCAGGTTTCAATTTTCCTGGTGGAATAATTGCATAGGGAAATATCAAGGATACTTCTATGATGAATGAGTCTTTACTCCAGGACTTACTCCCTCCACTCTCCTTAAATTCACCAGGACCCACAAAGATAAGTCTTGGCCTTTGGCCATTCCTCAATAGACAGTAGCAGACCAATTATTCCAGGAGCAGGACCTGGAGCTCACAGGCCAAGATAATTAGACATCTGAAGAATGCAAGTATTCCAAAAGAAAGCTAACAAACTAAACAAAGTATACTCTCTGCCAGTGTGACTGGGAAACTCAGATGAATTCGAATTAAGCTTGAAAATATATATTGAAGAGCTTACATAAATATATTGACAATATAAGAAAAGGTCAAGAAATCATACAAAAGAACCCAGTGAAAATACTAGTTATGAAAAATGCAATGGTTGAAGTAAATAAGTAAATTAATAAGACGGACATAACTTAAAAATTAATTAGTAAGTCAGACGATTAGAAAGCTCTCCCAGAGGAAGCAAGAAAGGACAAAAAGATAGAAAACAGAAAAGAAAAACTAAGAAGTACAGAGGAGGAATTATCAATATCTAGATAATAGGAGTCCCAGAAGAGACAAAAAATGGAAATAGAAAAGAGACAATATTTGAAGAAATATTGAAAAAAAAATCCTCCAGAATTAAAGATAGATAAAAGATCTCAGATAGAAAGAACTTAAGATTTCTAAGTAACTACCCAAAACTAAAAGTTTTGTTAATTTTGACAAGACTGGGGCGAGAGGAGATCAGCATTAAAAACAAGCTACAGCTTTTCTCTTTTAGGGAGAAGATAGAGATTTGGATAACTAAAAAGCAATATGAGTAAACAAACATGAGTAGCCTATGTTAAGCACACATGTGCACTGTTACTTTATATATAACATACTTCGCAGTTACTAACCTACCATATTTTTACAGAAATAACACGAGCCTTTTATGTTTGTTTGCCAGCCACACCCTCCCCCAATGAGGTATTTTCATAAATGCTGTTATGCCAATTTTTTTTTACATGTTGCTGTAAAAACAAATTAGCATATCGTACTTACAAAAAAAAGGGGGGGTGGGCATGTCTGGGAAACAAATGTAGAAGGCACGCATTATTTGTGTAAAAATACAGTGCTTATTATCCATTCTTACCATTTGTTTTCCTTGTCTTCTATAGCAGAATTAAATGTTCTCAAATAATTCAGCAAACACACGTCAGAGAGGATTATGAGTTTAAAAGTTGAAATAAATGAAATTTAAAAAAATAGACAAGACCAACAAATTTAAAATGTGGTTCTTTGAAAAAAACATTAAATGAAAAAGGCTTCTGGCAAGAGTGATAAAAAAGAGAGAGAGATGCTTATAAACAAATATATAATAAAAAGGAGAGAGAACCCAGACAACGAGGAAAGCCACAGAGAATACGAAAACAATGAGATCGTTATAAATAACTATACACTAGCAAACTTTAAAACCTTAATGAAACAACTAAATTCTAGAAGAAAAGAAAAAAATATATATATATGGTCAAAATTGGCACACACACAAAATAGAGAACTTGAATAAGTAATCAAAGACCAAAAGTTTGGATGGCCTTACAGATAAGTTCTATCAAATTCATTGAAGGATAGTTACTTCCTACGTTAAAATATTTCCGAGATACACAATAAGCTCCACAATATATAACGAAGATGGCACCACAAATTGGGGGAAACAGTTGTTTAGTAGATGATGTGGGAAAATCATAGGGTCTCTATAAGTCAGAATCGACTTGATGGCAATGGGTCTTTTTTTTTTTTTTTTTTTGGTTTATGGGGAAAATTAGCTCCAATTCATCCAGAAATCTCAAACTGGATCGTTAGACAATCCCACATAAAAAGATGGACTCCACAGGGTTTAAAGACCAAATTGTGCAAGATAAATCTATACCTTTACAAGACTGATATGTGAAAAAAAAAAAAAAAACAGCTTTAGGGCAGGGAAAGATTTCTTAAACAGATAGCATACACCGAGGGCAAAAAAAAGAATTCAATTTTTTTACACTAAAATAAAGGTATCTGTTCAACAGGGACACTATTGAAAAAGTTAATATATGGATGAGAAAATAGGAGATAAAACTGAAAGGAAATTAATTCTAGAGCATAAAATGAACTCTAGTTAATCAACAAGAAAAATACGGAGAAGGGATATGGACACGTAGTTTATAGAGAGGTAATACAAAAGGTTAGCAAGCATTTGAAGATATGCTCAGCCTCATTAGTTAGCACAGAATGCTTATTAAAACAACAAGGAATCTATTAGTTATAAAAACAGGGCTATTTCCTGGGATAAACACCAAGGTCTGTACCTCATCTTGGGAGAGAGACAGACCTGCAAAGTGGACATTATGCTTGTCTGACTCAAAAATTGTCACAGTTGATATGTGCTATAGGAGCAAGCAGGTATCCTCAGTACTGATTACACCCCAATATCAAGAAAACAAAAATCTTTACAACTGGACCAATAAGCAATGTATTGATAAATGGAGAAAAGATTGAAGTTGTCAAGGATTTCATTTTACTTGGATCCGCAATCAACAACCCATGAAAGCAGTAGTCAAGAAATCAGACTATGTCTTGCATTGGAAAATCTGCTGCAAAAGGCCTCTTTCAAGTATTTAAAGCAAAGATGTCACTTTGAGAACTAAGGTACACCTGATCCAAGCCGTGGTATTTTCAGTAATGTCACATGCATGCGAAAACTGGACAATGAATAAGGAAGACCAAAGAAGCATTGATGCCTTTGAATTATGGTGTTGGCAAAGAATATTGAATATACCACGGACTACCAGAAGAACAAACAAATCTGTCGTGGAAGAAGTACAGCCGAATGCTTCTTAGAAATAAGGATGATGAGACTTTGTCTCCCTTACTTTGGACATGACCTCAGAAGGGACCGGTCTCTGGAAGGACATCATGCTTAGTATAGTAGAGGGTCATCAAAAAAAAGGAAGACCCTCAAGGAGATAATTTGACACAGGGGCTGCAACAATGGGCTCAAACATACCAATGATTGTGAGGATGGTGCAGGACAGGGCAGTGTTTTGTTCTGTTGTACATAGTGTTGATATGGGTCAGAACCAACTCCATGGCACCTAACAACAACAACCCTCCTCCAGTTCACTGGAATATTAGAAATGATAGGAGAAAATAGTTCTGAAACATAAAAAAAGGACCCAGAGGGAAAGTCTGGAACTCAGTGAATAGAAAAACACACATAGGAAAGATAACTCTTCATCTAATTTACATCATGGCTATGTGGTCATGGAGGGTAAAACTGAGGCACTCAAACAAAGAAAACAAAACAAAAGACATAGCAGCAATCTACAAATGAGTGAATAAGAAATAACCTACCTACCCCTGTACTTAGTACATGTGTTGAAAAAATGGAATAAAAGAAGGCACCTCATGCATTCACAAAGTGGAGAAATTCTATTCCCATTCTAGAACGGGGTGTATATGTTGTTGGACTAACATGCCAATCACAACCTCTTCTTCATCCACACCATCTAAGAAAATCTGTCTCCTACCCACACTTTGGCAGCCATGTTTATACCAGGCACCCTCACTTTCTTTGCAAAAGTTCTTGGGACCATGGGCATACACCTAACCTAAGCTGAGCTAATCAAATTCTCTCTCACACAAATTTTAACTAAGAGACAGAAACTGTTGAGGACGTCAGAGATATAAGTGCACAAAGATTTCTGAGCTGGCAGCCATTTTCAGCCATATGCACATTGATAAATAAGAAATAGGATTTGAGAGAATAGAGACAAGGCACCATGACTCTTCCAGAGAAAGAGAGAGAAGGGGTGGGGGGGGGGGTGGGGCAGAAGAGACAAGTGGGAAAAAATAGCTGCCTGATTACTTTCCTTCTAGAGTCTTGGCTGTATTTCCAACAACTGAATTCCATAAGATTTCCCTGTATTCTTAAAACAAATTCTTCTTTCCCCTGAAGTAGTCCTAACATCACAGTGTACCCTGACTAAGATAATTGGTTTCTTAGAGCGTATGTCTAAGCCCTGAGCAAAAGCTTACCAAGGCTCGTTACATGCACTTCTTTTTTTCCCATAGGAATGAATGGTACTGTCAGGGCGGGGGGGCGGTGTGGCGGGGGGGAATGTTCCCCAACACAGAGAGCTTTAAGTAAGAAGCAGAGGGTCATGGGGGCACAGATGGTTTCATTTCTTATTCCAAATGATGGTACTAGCTTCACCACAGCAAGATGGAACAGGCCTTGCCTCACTATGGGAAGACCCCTGTACAGAATCTCCCAAGCCTTCTGCCGCTGGGCCCTTCCAGGCCTCTGTGGTCAGCTCCTGCCACGATACTCGGGCCTGCCATGTTACCCGGTCTAGTGCTGACCAAGGCCCCTTGTGGCTTCTGCCACGCTGCTAGGGGTGAAGGGCGTGCAACCCCTGCACGGGGCACACTCAGGCCTCTGCTCTGCATAGGCAGGTGTTGCTACTCTCTTACCTCTGCCAACAAGTGCCTGGAGTCACCCTGTTAAGCCAGCAAGCCTCCTGCCTGAGGGTGCTCAGCTCTCTCTTCTGGGTCTAGGAGGTTCTCAACACAGGAATGTCAGGCCTAAAGGACACACTCCACTCCAAAGTCTTCTCAGTGATAGTAAGGCCCCCCTAAATTTCTGTGGGACTGGCCCTCATATAATCAAACTCCTTATCAGTTTCAAAGCATGGGCTCCCAGCAGGACCAGGAAGTGATCCATGCCTCAGTGGACCACAAGTCAGGCAATGTTATTGGATGGATTTCTGAACCAATATTTGCATAATAATTGATCAGTCCCTTGCAAAATTGTGGCCCAGACAGTCATTTTGTGGGAGTTACAAGATCATGGCTAGAAAGACCATATAAAACAGATCTATTGCACTGCTATAGAGTTTTCATGATGTGACTTTTCAAAACAGATCTCTAGGTCTAGGCCTTTTTTCCAAGGCACCTTTGGATGGGTTCTAACCGCCAACCTTTCAGTTAGTAGCCAAGCACTTAACTGTTTGTGCCATCCAGGGACTACTTATACTTATCATATTGCTTCTTAAACTTCAATGTGTTTATGAATCACGTGGGGATTCCTATTCAGTAGGTCTATTAATGGGAACTAAAAATCTGCATTTCTAACAAGGTGCTGCCAGGTGATCGTTTCAAATGATATGGATGTTGCTAGTCCAGACCCTGTTTTCTAAAGTAGCTTCAAGCCATGAGATTCTGCATGTCATAGGCATCCTTTAGTATATTTTACAGAGGGAGTGAGTAACACATCTTCATCTGAAAAAATCAGAAGAGTTCCTTCAATAATGATAAATGAGATTTTGCTTTGGTCACACACAATGCTAAGCACCTTACATGTACTTTTCATTTAATCCCCTTCAAAATTTGTACCAGGAAGATATCATTCCCATTTTATGGGTCACAAAACTAAGGCTCAGCAGGCTAAATTGTCTAATGTCACACACCCAGTAAGCGGCAAAAGATACCCTAACTAGGGGAAAGTGGCCTTTCTTTGTTTCCACCTAAGATCTGGAAAATCAATTAAATGGAAGGAAACCAAACCAGGACTGTAGTCTGAAGAGAAAACCAGCCCACCTCTCATGTTCTTTAGATTGCAGTTTAGGGAATTTTTTCTAAAAGGAACATGAAGCAAAATAGAGGATGAACAAGGATTTCAAATCCTGAGCCTTCCCAAAAGATTCTCGGTGAGACAAGCCAAGTCATACTTCATTTACTGAAGGCAAATTCCTATTCTTATTAACAGAAACACTTTTCATGCTTAAAATTCTTCCATATTTGTTAATTCACAATGTTTGCAGATTTTTGAATGCTCATAAATCAAATATACACATATTACCTTTAAAAGGGATGCAATGTCAAAATTACAAACATAAGTATGCAACCAAAAGCAAGTTCAGTTTTACTGAATCCTAAATATTTACAAAGTCTCTGAATAATTCACACCTTTAAAAATTGAGACTAGATTCCCATTCTCTATTCATAAGGATATAAAAAAAAGGGAAAGTCACATTTATATTACATCCTATTCTTTGAATCACTATACTGCCACCTACAAGAGAAAAAAGCAACATAATAAACTAGAACTTGAGCCAAGAAAACAGAATCCAGATGTTTTAAAATCATTCTTCCTAAGCAAAAGTCAACTAAAAGCAATTTCTCATTCCATAAATATTCCTACTTTAGTTACATTAATTACTAGTTGGCAGAATTTTAAAGAATACGTTCAACATCATAATACGCTCCAAGAGAAGAACACTTTATAGATAGTAATTTCAGCTGTTAGGTATCTATGGCAAGTCACCAAAATGGATGTCAGAAGAGACTCTGAAACTTGCTCTTGAATATAGAGCAGCTTTTTTAAAGCTAATGGAAGAAACGATGAAGTAAAAGAGATGAACAGAATATTTCAAAGGGCGGCTCAAGAATACAAAGTAAAGTATTATGAGGATACGTGCAAAGTCCTGGAGTTCGAAAACCAAAAAGGAAGAACATACGCGGCATTTTTCAAGCTGAAAGAACTGAAGAAAAATTCAAACCTCGAGTTGCAATTTTGAAGGATTTTATGGGCAAAATATTGAACAACCCAGGATGCATCAAAAAAAGATGGAAGGAATACCAGAGTCCTATACGATTTCACAAGGTAACATATGATCGAGACTCTATGATACTGAAGGAAGAAGTACAAACTGCACGAAAGGCATTGGCAAGAAGGAAATCTCTGGGAATTGACGGAATACCAACTGAGATGTTTCAACAAACAGATGCAGCACTAGACGTGCTCACTCATCTATGCCAAGAAATTTGGAAGACAGCTACCTGGTCATCCAACTGAAAGAAATCCATATTTGTGCATATTCCAAAGAAAAGCGATCCACAGAATGCAGAAATTATCGAACAATATCATTAATATCACACGCAAGTAAAATTTTGTTGAAGGTAATTGAAAAATGTTTCCAGCAGTACCTCAACAGGGAACTGCCAGAAGTTCAAACTGGATACAGAAGAGGACATGGAATGAAAGACATTATTGCTGATGTCAGATGTATCTTGGCTGAAAGCAGAGAATGGCAGAAAGATGTTTACCTGTGTTTTATTGACTATGCAAAGACATTTGACTCTGTGGATCATAACAAATTATGGATAACATTTCGAATGAAGAATAGGAATTCCACAACACTTAATTGTGCTCATGAGGAACCTGTACATAGACATAGAGACTGTCATTCGAACAGAACAAGGGAATACTGCATAGTTTAAAATCAGGAAAAATGTGAGTCAGGTTGTATCCTTTCACCATATTTATTTACTCTGTATACTGAGTAAATAATTCGAGAAGCTGGACTATATGAAGACGAACATGGCATCAGGATTGGAGGAAAACTCATTAAGAACCTGTGATATGCAGATGGCACAACCTTGCTTACAGAAATCGAGGAGGACTTGTCACACTTACTGATGGATTTGGAGACCCAATACCAGTGTTCTCATCCTAGCTCTGCCACATCAGGGATGGATTACCCAATAAGCAGTAATAATCAAAGATGTGGTGAAACCCATGTGAAGTTGTTGACTATAGATTAGTAAGTGTGTACCTTGCTTACTGTAAACCAGTAAATACTGTGCTTACTGGTTAATTCACCTCTACCATACTGTCTTGGTTTCCACATCTGAAACTAGGTTCTTTCTGGCTTTACAATTCTAAAACCATATGAAGTGTTTCCTTAGCAATGACCACACTTCAGGCATATAAATATATAGCAATAGTTTCATTCTACAGTATATTATACTGAAATGATTAATACCAAATGTTAACAGAGGTCACCGCTGGTTGATGGACTAGATTATTGGATTTTTATTTTCTTCTTTAAACTCCTCTGACATTTTCTGATTTTTCACAGTAAGCATCTATTATTCTTATAGTCATAAAACGACATTCAAATTTGGAAAAGAAATAAACTAGAGTTATTCCAGTGGTTTATGTTGCAAAACATCTAAGAAAAATTTCTTCCCCACTCAATTCCAACAATAAAGCATACTATTAATAAACATTTGGGCAACCATTGAGATATTATGCATTTTTAAAAAGAGTTGATTAATTTCTTCAATAAGTACAAATTAAAATTGGAACACTTTCTCCATTTGGAAACAACTTGAAATCAATGAAAAAGATATGTTTTGTTTTGTTTTTTTCAATCACAACACACCTGCCTAAGGTTTCCAATTCCTCAACTTCTAAGCTGTGACTTTGGGCAAGCTGACCAATCTTTCTGATGATGGAATAGAACCACTGTGTGGCTTATTGGCTGTCCCTCAGTGCTATCTCTCTCTTCTGCTTTCTGCCCTAGATGCTGAGTTTGGAACTCTGAAAACTACGTCTCAGATTCCTTTACCAACTAGATTCCAATTAAGTTTTGCCGGTGATAGTCATAGGCTGATGTTTTATAGGTGGGAAGAAGAGAAAAGGGACTTCTTTTCTGTTTCTAGGTTCTCTCAGCATCCCTCCAGTAACAGACAACCTCTCCAGCTCCAGCTCCATCTTCCAGCTTTTCTCAGCACTACCAGCACCTGTTGCACTAAACGCCTTCAGAATACCAGCCAGCTGTCCTGTATCAGTGGTCCAAGCATTGGTCAGGGTGGGCTCCCCTCCTTCTCCAACCTTCCAACCAGAGCTATTAGCACAAATCCACACCACACTTCTCCTGCTACATGCTTTCTTTCGAAGATTGAAACACCATGAGGCTATGCCCTCAACTTATAGGTCTAAGCATCATCTACAGTGGGGTAGAGGGTTCTCCTTTGAGTAGCAGTTTCTAATAATTTAATATTTTTCTCCTTTTCCCCCAAAGGGGTGTCTGCTGCACTACCCATGCTAAGGAACACCCTCCCTCATCCATCCTGAGGAAGTTTTAACTCAAATATTTACCTCAGCAAACTTACACCTCTTTGATTTTTTGGGTTGCTTGTGAGTAGTTCAAATGGTATATTTTAAAGCCTACCATGTCAAGAGTCTATCGTATTTCTAAAAAGACATTAGCAGGAGATCAGTGAATATGACTGCATCTGCATGTCTGCAAGAATGTTCCGAGGTCTGCAATTCCTCTCTATAACCCCGTTTGCTTTTTATGTAGCCTCCAAGTGTTTCACAGTGTAAGACTCTGGTTCTAATTCCTAATCACAAAGAACCTTATTCAACTCTTTAACTCAGTGATAAAAATTCCTCCATTCCAGTCTAGAGTCCAGGGCCCAAATACCTTTAAACAAGGGCTGTGCCTCTTCTGCTCTCAGCTACAAAAAAAAAAAAAAAAAATTCCTCATTGCATTGAGTCGATTCCAACACATAGTGACCCTATAGAACAAAGCAGAACTGCTCCACAGGGTTTCCAAGGAGTGGCTGGTAGATTAAAACTGCCAACTTTTTGGTTAGCAGCTGAGCTCTTAACCACTGTGCTGCCAGCTGGCAGGGCTTTAATCTGAATCGTGTTGTTAAGAATATACTAAGGACCAGCTTTGGGCCAGCTGAGGGCCTTCTATCTCCTGCTTGTGTTCCCTTGTACAAAGCACATGAGCAGAGTCATAGTCAGTGTTGCGTTCTAGCCAGCGGGAAGAATCCCAGACCCACTCTCCCCCTTGCCTTACTTCTAAAGCACTCAGCCGGAGAAAATGTTGGGCAGAAGAAAGCATTTGGCGTATCAGTGCACGTCCACACCATTTTTGCTATGATAAGGAATGTACTATCAAGAAAAAACATGGTTGCTTGCTTTAAACCCATCATCACCTTTTTACACAGAGGAGAACTGAGATGCAAATGGAATTGCACATATTGTCCATAGGTTGGAAAATTTGTCACCAATAAAGTGGAGTTAATGAATAATTGGGCTGGAATACCCCAGCCCCTGTGCCCATAGATATGGTCATCAGAGCTGAGAACTGATCTGATTTTAAGGGGAAACTTCACCCAGCCCCAAATATTTCCCCATTGATCCTATGAGAAAAGACCTGGCATTCCATTCCAGTAAAGATTATTGTTGTTGTTAGGTGCTGTTGAATCAATTCCGACTCCTAGTGACCTTATGTATAACAGAACAAAACACTGTCTGGTCCTGTGCCAACTTAACAATTGTTGCTATGTTTGAACCCATTGTTGAACTCACCATGTCAATCCATCTCATTGAGGGTTCTCCTCCCGTTCGTTGACCGTCTACTTTACCAAGTGTGATGTCCTTCTTCAGGGACTCGTCCCTCCTGACAATATATCCTCAAAGTAAGTGAGAAGAACCCTCACCATGCTCACTTCTAAGGAGCTTTCTGGCTTTACTTCCTCCAAAACAAATGTGTTCATTCTTTTGGCAGTCCATGATATATTCAATATTCTTCACCAATACTATAATTCAAAGACATCAGTTCTTCTTCGATCTTCCTTATTTATTGCCCAGTTTGCATGCATAATGAGGTGATTGAAAATACCATGGCTTGGGTCAGGTGCACCTTAGTCCTCAAAGTGACAACTTCGCTTCTCAATACTTTAAAGAGGTCTTTTGCAGCAGATTTGCCCAATGTAATACGTCTTTTGATTTCTTGACCCCTGCTTCCATGGGCGTTGATTGTGGATCCAAGTAAAATGAAATCTTCAACAAATTCAATCTTTTCTCCATTTATCATGATGTTGCTTATTGGTCCAGTTGTGAGGATTTTTGTTTTCTTTATGTTGAGGCATAATCCATACTGAAGTCTGTGGTCTTTGATCTTCGTCAATAAGTGCCACAAGTCTTCTTCGATATCCGAAAGCAAAGCTGTGTCATCTACATATCGCAGGTTGTAATGAGTCTTCCTCCAATCTCAATGCTCTGTTCTTCTTCATATAGTCCAGTTTCTTGGATTATTTGCTCAGTTTACAGATTGAATAAGTATGGTGACAGGATACAACCCTAGAGTACAACTTTCCTGACTTTAAACCATACAGTATGCCCTTTTTCTGTCCAAATAGCTGCCTCTTGGTCTATGTACAGGTTCTTAACAAGAGCAATTAAGTGTTCTGGAATTCACATTCTTTGCAAAGTTATCCATAATTTATTGTGATCCACACAGATAAATGACTTTGCGTAGTCAATAAAACACAGGTAAACATCTTTCTGGAATTCTCTGCTTTCAGCTAAGATCCATCTGACATCAGCAATGATATCTCTCATTCCACATCCTCTTCTGAATGCAGCTTGAATTCCTGGCAGCTCTCTGTTGATATATACTGTGATCATTTTTTAATTATCTTCAGCAGAATATTATTTGCATGTGATATTAATGAGGTTGTTCCATGATTTGCATGTTCTGTTTGGTCACCTTTCTTTGGAATGGGCACAAATATGAATCTCTTCCAGTTAGTTGGCCAGGTAGCTGTCTTTCAAATTTTTTGGCATAGATGAGTGAGTGGCCGGTCGGTTTGAACAACTAACCTTTCAGTTATCAGCCAAATGCGTAACCAAGGCTTCTTTTAGTAGAAATTACAGCCGAGAAAATCCTACCGGACAAATCTACTCTGTCACATGGCGTCACTATGAATGAGAATCAACTTTACAGCACCTAACATCAACAACAATATGAAAAAAAAATTCACTAAAATGTCATGATGGCTTTGTTAACCTTCTCTTTTGGCTAAAAAGATTCATGCAAAAACCTGAAGTACAGAATAAATTTTGGAGCATAGCTTACTAGTAAAAAAAACAGTTGCCATCAAGTCAGTTCTCATAGTGTCCCCATGTATGCCAGAGTAGAACTATGCTCCATAGCGTTTTCAATGGCCGATTTTTCAGAAGTAGATTGCCAGACGTTTTTTCCAAGACACCTCTGGATGGACTCTAACCTCCAATCTTTTGGTTAGCAGCGGAGCATGTTAACCACTTGCATTATCTAGGAACTCCAGAGCATAGCTTAAATCACCAAAAACCAAGCCCATTGACTTCAAGTTGATTCCAACTCATGGTGGCCCTTAAGGACAGAGTAGAACTGCCCCCATAGAGTTTCCAAGGCTGAAATCTTTATGGGAGCAGACTGTCACATCTTTCTCCCATGAAGCAGCTGGTGGGTTGGAACTGCTGACCTTTAGGTTAGCAGCCAAACACTTAACCACTGAATTACCAGGGCTCTTTGAGCATAGCTTACCTGTTCCTAATTTCCAGCACTGCTGCCAACAAGACCTTTGCCCAAACTCAGAAAGGTGCCCTATCTAGCCAGAGAAATTAAATAAAGATGTCCTTTCCTCTGTCTGCACAGCTTCCTGGCACTGGAACACCTTGTGGGGCTGGTACTGGAGGAAAGACAGAGCTTCCATTTTTGAGGACTGCGTGGATGGTAGGAGAAAGCAAATCTTCCATTAATTCTTGTGAGGCTATGATAGACCCCAGTCACAGACACACTTCTGAGACACTCACCCAGCATCAAATATGAAGAGGTCAAGCTCATCCTTAGCATGTGTTTATTAGTTCATTTATATAGTTTTAACTGTACATCTTGTCCTTCCCACAATTCTACTGAGTTCCTGTTGTAGCAAAGTTAATGAAACTGGTTCTACTACACTTTACCTTTTCTGCAATTGTGCTGTGTTTCTCTGGATACATTAACTTTTTTCTATGACCCTTATTATCCCCTCTGTGTCTGCCCAGACAGCTTGTCCAGCCTTCCTAAGCAGGCTGTCAGCCTTTTCTGTATCTTTTCCTGTGGATTAAGTTTTCAAGGCCTTTGATCATGTCTGCTACTTATCTCTGAACCCCCTTCATTTTGCCTACATTTCTCGAGTAACAAGATAGCCAGGACTGAAAACATTATTCATCAAAGTAGGACAGACAGGACATACTGCCTCCCAAGATTTTGATGGAATTTAATTTTTTAAAATCCATCTCCCATTTGAGATTTGAATATAATTGCTGTCTACTAATACCTTCAGTTGCTTTTCTGCTCCCTAGGTTTATCCTTCTAGTTCAAAAGTTATTTGTGAAACTATTTCTCTGGGTGGGTTAGATTCCAGCTTTTAGAGAGTATATTACTTATATTCCCTCAATATTCTTAATATTTCCATTTTCAATACAAATTTTTCTTTTAAATTTGAACATGTCCAAAGTTTTCACAATATTCACCCTCCTTCAAAATTAAAAAATGTTTTTTAAGGTAAAATCTTTCAAGAATACTTAGCTAGAATCTCATTTTGAGAGTACAAGCTAAATCTATTTACATAAAACAAATTCTTGTGGATAGCTTTTTTAAAAACAGGATTAAAAGGCATTATAATTAACCTTTTGCTTTGACACAGCATCAAAATAACAAATTGCTTCACAATTTATATAGCCTTCATTTTCTTTGTCAGGAGAAAAATGTTCTCAAGTGTACTATATTTAAGAATGACTCTCTATTCCTGATAATTTGAATTACAGAAGTACACATAATTTGGGAATCTTTAGGAAATGTGAAGTCATCTATAAAATAATTTTTTAAAGAATATTGTAAATTTAAAAGGGATATGTTTCTGGTAATTTCTTTAAGATTAAGAAAGCACTCTGTGTGCAGTGTTGTTGTTAGGTGCCATCAAGTCAGCTGTGACTCGTTGTGACCTAATGGATAGCAGCACAAAACTTTGTCTAGTCCTGCACCATCTTCACAGTGGTTACTATGTTTGAGCCCATTGTTGCAGCCACTGTGTCAACCTATCTCATTATGGGGTCTCCCTGTTTTTTTACTGACTTTCTATTTTACCAGGCATAATGTGTTTCTCCAGCAATTGGTCCCTCATGATGGCATGTCCATTGTAAGCAGGAGTAAAAAGAAAAACCACTGGTCACTGGTTCTATCCAAAAAAAAAAAAAAACTTTATCCATCCAGGCAGCAGAGGAAGGCAAGGCAAGGTCAGGCCACCCAAGATAAAAGGTCTTAGCAAAAATAGAGAAGTACGTGGTCATTAAGAAAGGTCTTGTAACCATAAAAAGAACCATCAGAAACAAGAAACTGTGATGCAACAAGGAAAAATTGTAATTGCTGAGCCTCAAAACATTTGTACATTGTGCTTTTTTGGGTATAGAACATGATATTTATCAAAATTGAATAAGGACAAAGAAATTATTCATAAAGGAGACAAATCATGGGACAAATGTTTGTCTAAATATATCTGACACAGAGTTTCTCTCTCTCTCTTAAAAAAAAAAAAAAATCACAAGACAGGCTCTGCCAAAGAACAAAATTGATTCATTTCAAGTATTTAACTGAAGTATTGATTCATTTTTCACCTAAAAGATTTCAGAATATTCTCTACTCATTATCAAATGGTCGATCAAGTTTAATAACAATGGATTAATACCAGCTACCCTGTCGGGAGGAGCATTGGTGGCACAGTGGTTAAGAGCTATGGCTGCTAACCAAAAAGATTGGCAGTTTGAACCCACCAGCCACTCCTTGGAAACCCTATGGGGCAGTTCCACCCTGTTCTATAGGGTCACTATGAGTCAGAATCAACTCGATGGCAATGGATTTTTTCTACCCTCTTTGGAAAGGCTTGAGTAGAAAATAATGTAACTTATTCCTTTAACACAAAAGATATATCTGGCAATTAGTTTATTCTTCTATGTAACTTTAAGTAGCTTACTTTTGGCATATTTTCTAAGGAAGTTTGAAAGTATTTCTGGGAAAAAAATCAATAAGATTTTGTGTTCATAGACTAGAATCCATTTAAATTTGGTTTTCCACCTTTTGGTGACTTGATTTTGACTTGAGACACAAAAAACATAAGACAATCCCTAGATTGTGTATGGAAGAAAGATGCTTTTGCGCTTTCCTCACCAATAACACAATACAATGTAAGGCCAACTTCAGACATGGCTTTGAACCAGGAATCTTAGTTGCATGTAAGAGGAAGCCAACTCGAATCAGCTTAAGGGGGGGAAAACGCGTTGATTCATATAGCTGAAAGGGCCAAGGTTGAACTGGCTTCAGGCATGGTAAGACTCAGAAGTGCAAGGTATCACCTGAACTCAGTTTTCCTCTCTCCCCTTTTCTATATTGGCTTTGTTCACAGGTGGGCCTTCTCCATCACTAATTCCTGGAATTTTCAGGCTTAATACATCCTTATAGCTGGAAATCCCAATGAGAAAAGAGCTTCTCTTTTCCCCTAGTTCCAGTTAAAGTCCAGGGATTAAGTGTCGTTGGGCAAGCTGAGCCATGTTTTCATGCTTGCAATTGGAAAGGAGTGTACGAGAAGATTCTGCCTGACCCAGTCTGCATGAACTGAGAATGAGTGGCTCCCAAAAAGAAAATCAAAGTGCTGTTGCTAGAAAAAGAGGAAAATGATGTTGGGCAAGCTAAATTTACATAGTCGGGATCTTTTGACTGCATGTAACAAACCTAACTCTAACTTAGATAATGAAAAGAGATTTTTGGTTCACAAAATCAAGCTACAAGATGGGAAGGGAAAACAAGCTGGGTCTCAGGGGCTTAGATACTGCCAGGACTGTCTCTTTATCTCTGTCTCTGTGCTTCTGTCTGTGTGTCAGCTTCATTCATTAAGACTGGATGCTTCCATACTGGGAGCATAGCAACCTACAGATCCTAGTGTCTCTTCTCCCAGTTTCACCCAGGAGAAGGTACTAAGCTTGCGCTCTCTGAACTCAGCTTTAAAAATTCTAGGAAAGTGTTCTTACTGGCTCAGCTTGGGAGAGGTTCCCATCTTTGAACCTATCACTGTGGCCAGAACAAATTTTGATAAAACTGTGAAAGCTTCCTCATGATTGAAGTGGTAGAAAGAATGACTCTCAGAAGATGAGATATAACTTTCAGAAAAAGAGTGAAAGAAGACAGGGCAAACCAAACAGCAGAAGTTCAGAATACCTTGATTTGTATCATTGCACAGTACAAGCATCTGTTCTTTTATAAAATATACCTTATTACCTCTAACAGCAGATATAGGTAATCAATTAATTAATTAATTCAAATCACTGTGGTGTCTGTATTCTAACTAAGGAACTTTTTTAGGCCTACCACAGCCTCTTCTTTCCACCCTGCTTTCAAGGGAATGGGGAACTATCATCCAAAAAAAAAACAGTCTTGTGAAAAAAATGTTTCATAAAAGGGTACAAGCATCAATTTAATTTTGGACTCATAAATGTACCTGGAGTAGCTGTAGAAGTAGACTTCGTGTCAATGTAACACCATTTTTCTTTGGCAGATGAGACAAAGAGATGAAGAAGATGAGACAAATTGTTCTGTATTATTTCAGTAATTTTCTGGTAAGTGAAACCTAGTACAATTCTATAGCTCTTTCCCCTCCTCATATGATACCCAATTTATTTATCTGTTTGTTTTTATTGTGGTGAAAATGTACACAACAAAGCATACACCAATTCAACAATTTCCACATGTATAATTCAGTGACATTGATTATATTCCTTAAGATGTAGACATTTATATTCCTATATGTATGGCTATTTTGCCAGTAGACTGTTTCAAATTACTTGTGGAAGTACAATAAGATATATTTTTGAACAAAGCTAAAGCATCAGTTGATGCCAAAAAGATGGCATTAGAGAATGAAGTTGGACCATGACTTCTAAAAACAAAATCAAGGCAGACCTGTGTAAGAGAATTTAAAATTGAAGTACACGGTAAAATCTGAAATAGCTGGTTTAAGGTCTGGTCTTGACTCTCTCTATTAGTCATGTTTCAGCCCTAGCAACAGCCATCTTAGTGCAGACCTAGTTATGTAGATAAGAAAATTTTTTTTCCTCTATGACAAAGCTAAGGGTTTAAGAAAAATATTTCTGAGGAGAGACCTTTGTGCCCAATGTGGAGTCAAGCCTTTTCTAAATGTCTTATGCAAATACCTACCAAAAATGTTCTGCCCAAACAAGCTGTTTCCAAGAAAGGAATGTCTAGTAATTATGATATAACTGCCTATGACTCTCGATGTCCAGTAATTATGTCATAACTGCCCTGAGACTCTCCCTCCTGTCACTCATCCTAATGATTACCATGCTGTAACCAATCTAAGAAAGACACATATACCCTCTTAAGCCAATCCCCATTAAACCCCCGCTACAGGAAGTCCTGCATTATGATGATCTACTTTGTAACTACCAATCAACTAATGTCTTGTAATGATTTAAGTGTGTAATTACCAATCAAGTAAGGTTCTTCAGGTTCTTTGGCTCCCCCTTATAAAATTTCCATGCAGCTTCGCCATTTTGCATTGCTGCATTTCACCACATGGAAATCAGTCTCTCCCCATCTCATACTGTTTCTTTACTTTCAATAAATCTCTCCATTTTATTTTAAGTGGAGTAGTGGGGGTTACTCTTAGATATTATTTTTGTGTAGTTAGTAGGATCTGAAGGAATATTATCTTCTACTTTCCTGAGAAGTCATGGAATCGGCTCTCACCCTGATGCCAGCAAGGGCTCATTGTGCCCAGAACTGTCTCCTCAAATTCTCGAGGTCTGGCTGGAAGGTAAGCCTCTCAGATCAAATCTCCACTTGTTGCAAAGAAGGCTCTTTGAGAGATTTATTGTCTATGCTTCCCCTTTGCTTTCAGTTTTTCACTCACCTCTTATGCATTGTGTTGGGTTCCTCACCAGATTAAGTTTGATTGGGCTGGTGTCTTAGTGGCCAGCGTGGTTATTGAACTCTTTCTTTCTCTCTGGTGCACCGTAAAGTTTCTGTACATACTTAAGGTTTTGAATACTTGCAAGTTTCTCTGTAAGATGTGGGATGCCACATCCAAGGCTGAAGCAGGGCCCCCTAATAGAACTCCTGTAGTTCATATGAATAAGAATTATGGCCCCAGACCAATCTTGTATTTAGGCTGCTGGCATGCACTTAATGTGAGAAATTTAAAAGACCAGTGGCTATTCTGGGGGTCGTTTGATTTAATATTTTTTAATTGGCACTTGGAAGTGTCCAAAAGAAATTAACATGATAAATCCACCTCCTTGCAGGAGACTGCTTCAAAACAAGTTGAGAAAATCAAAGAATTATAGTGTCAGGGCTCTGTAACATCACCAACTACCTACCAAGAAACAGCCCCTATGCCCTCCCTTTTTCAAAATGGCAGAATCCCCAGCACCTGTAGTCCACTCTTAGCCTCCAATGCCCCCTTCCCTTCCACTCCCTCTGCTCCTCCAGCAGTTACTCACCTATACCACTCTTTGCCTATCTACTCCACTGAAAACAACCATACTGAACTCTCATGCTACCCTAAAGAACCTTTAAAAGAGAAAAAACCTGTCTCTGAAATGCCTTTCAAAGTTAGATATTTGCAAGATCCTACACCAGTCCCTCAGATGCCCTTTCAAATTTGCCCTGCACCACCAGGGAAAACACCAGAGAAACTTGTGTATCCTTTGTTCCTTGGGCTCTACTGTACTACACAGTATTGCTAAAGATTTTACAGATCCACAGAAGGATCCCTATAAATTTGCTAAACAATTTAAAATTCTAACTGAAGCTTATCAACTTGGGCTACCTGATCTATATTGATTAGTGCACATGCTAGTGAGCCCTGGTGATGTTCAGATGTAGCATGCTAAATGGAAAGATGCCCAAGCCAATCTGGCTTTAGATACTGTCTTAGTTATCTAGTGCTGCTATAACAGAAACTCCGTAAGTGGATGGCTTTAACAGAAATTTATTCTCTCACAGTCTAGGAAGCTAAAAGTCCAATTTCAGGGTGCCAGCTCCAGGGGAAGGCTTTCTCTCTGTATTAGATCTGGGAAAATGTACTTGTTATCAATCTTCCCCTGGTCTAGGATCTTCTCAGTGTAGGGATTCCAGGTCTGAAGGATCCACTACCCTCCTGGTTCTTAATTCTTGGTGGCATGAGGTCCCCCTCCTCTGTGCTCAATTATCTCTTTTATATTTCCAGAGAGATTGTCATGGGTTGAATTGTGTCCCCAAAAAATATGTGTCAATTTGGCTATGCTGTGATTTCTAGTATTGTGTGATTGTCCACCATTTTGTCATCTGATTTGTTTTTCCTATGTGTTGTAAATTCTATAATTATGATGTTAAAGAGACGGACTAGCAGCAGTTATGTTGATGAGATCTACAAGATTAGATTGTGTCTTAAGCCAATCTCTTTTGAAATATAAAAGAGAGATGTGAGCGGAAAGACATGGGAGACCTCATACCACAAGAAAACAGAGCTGGGAGCAAAGCACATCATTTGCTCCTAGACCAAGGGAAGACTGATAACAAGGACCTTCATCCAGGGCCAATAGAGACATAAAGCCTTCCCATGGAACTGGCACTCTGAATTCAGACTTCTAGATTACTGGACTGCGGGCAAAAACTGGACTGCGGGCAAAAACTTCTCTTTGTTAAAAGCATCCACTTGTGGTATTTCTGTTATAGCAGCACTAGATGACTAAGACAAAAATTAACTCAAGATACAAGCTAATCCTGTAGATTGAGTCCTGCCTTATTAACATAACTGCCTCTAATCCTGCATCATTAACATCATAGAGGTTAGGATTTACAACACATAGGCTAATCACATCAGATCACAAAACGGTGGACAACCACACAATACTGGGAATCATGTCCTAGCCAAGTTGACACACATTTATGAGGGACACAATTCAATTCCTAACATTTCACCATTGGCCCCCAAAAATTCATGTCCTTGACACATGTAAAACATATCATCCCAAAAGTTTTAAAGCAACCCTAAGTGCAAATTTCATCCTGGGGCAAAACTCCTCTTCATCTGTGAAATCCAAATACAAGTTATCTGCTTCCAAAGTACAAAGGTGGAATAGGCACAAGGTAGATATTTCCATTACAAACGGGAAAAATTAGAGGGAAAGAAAGGATAACAGGCACCAACCAAGTCAGCAGAACACACTGTATTAGTTCTCAAGTCTTGAAAATAATCTTCTGTTCTCTGAGACCATTGCCTAACACTCTGAGTGTTGGCCACATTCTCTGGATTCTGGGTGGAGAACCTTTGGCCCTGGGCATCAGCTCCACCTCCCAGGCCCACTGGAATGCAACTCTACTCCTTGAGCTTTGGGAGGCCCCATTCTCCTAGTCTGTCTAAGTGGTTTCCTTACCACTTCAGCCCTGGGAGACCCCATTCTTCTGTCCCTTGGGCATGACAGCCCTGCCCCCTCAGCTTTGGGCAGCAGTTCTGGCCCCACCCCTCTGGCACTTGTGAAAGGCGGCACCATGATGCGGAATTGAGTTGGTGAAGATCTGACTCTTTGAAGCCTAGGAGACCCCAGGAGTCACGGACCTACCCTTTGAGACTGAGGCAGCTCTGCTTCCTATGCTTCTTGTCTCTTCAGCTTCTGATTTCTGGTTCCTTGGCCTCTTGGTCCCTTAGGCCTTACCACCTATGTCTGTCCTGTTTTGGAAAGTGGTTGAAAGCTCTTTAACTCTACCAATAAGTGCCTGGAGGCACCCCACTTTACCAGTAAAAAATCAGCCAGAAGGCACTCAGCTCTCTTGCTACATGGGTTGGCAAGCCTAGCTCCACTTATAAGTTCCCAGAGGCACCCCACTCTACCAGGAAGCCTCCTGTGCAAAGGCATTCAGCTCTCTTGCTACTTGGGTCAGCTCTAGCACTGCCTATCACTGCCGTTTCTCTGCTGCCATTTCTCTCCTGCTGCTTCTTGCTGTCTTCACCATCTCCAGTGTTACAGCTCTCCTCACATCCTTCTGAGACCTCACCAGAACTATTTTTAATGTTCATAATTCCACCAACAGTCTCTTCAAGGCAATGTAGACTATTACTATTAGGCACTTTAAAACTCTACCAGCCTCTACTTCTTCACAGTTTCAAAACCACTTAAATATTTTAGATATCTGTTAGAGTAGCACCACGCTCTCCTTGGGTGCTTACAGAGGCTTTTCATATGATAGCACTAAATTCACATGGAGAGCCAATTGCTCAAATAAATGGGGACAGACTAGGAAGAAGGATCTGGTGGTCTACTTCTGAAAAGAATTAGCCAGTAGAGCCCCTGAGGGAGCAGGAGAGCAGTGGGATGCAGACCCCAAATTCTCATAAAGAGACCAGGCTTAATGGTCTGAATGAGACTAGAAGGACCCTGGAGGTTATGGTTCCCAGACCTTCTGTTAGCTCAAGACAGGAGCCATTCCCAAAGCCAACTCTTCAGACAGGGATTGGACTGGACTATGGGACAGAAAATGATACTGGTGAAGAATGAGCTTCTTGGATAAGGTAGACTCATGAGACTATGTTGGCATCTCCTGTCTGGAGGGGCGATGAGAGGGCAGAGGGGTCAGAAGCTGGCTGAATGGATGGGAAAATAGAAAGTTGAGGGAAGGAGTGTCCTGTCTCATTAGGGAGAGAGCAATTAGGAGTATATAGCAAGTTGTGTATAAATTTGTGTATGAGAGACTGACTTGATTTGTAAACTTTCACTTAAAGCACACTAAACATTAAAAAAAAAAATTATCCAGTGAAAACCTTATGAATAGCAGTGGAACACTGACCAACATAGTGCTGGAAAATGAGCCCTTCACGTTGGAAGGCACTCAAAATACAACTGGGAGAGAACTTTCTCCTCAAAGCAGATCCTACCTAAATGACATAGATGGAGTCAAGCTTTCAGGACCTTCATTTGCTGATGTTGCACAACTCAAAATGGGAAGAAACAGCAGCAAACATTCATTAATAATTGAAACATAAAAAGTACACAGTAAGAATCTAGGAAAATCAGAAATTGTCAAAAATGAAATGAAACTCATACGCATCTATATCCTAGGCATTAGTGAGCTGAAATGGACTGGTATTGGTCATTTTGAATTGGACAATAATATGGTCTACTACACCAGGAAAGACAACTTGAAGAGGAATGGCTTTGCATTCATCATCAAAAAGAACATTTCTAGATCTATCCTGAAGTACAACGGTGTCAGTGATGGGATAATATCCATACACCAACAAGGAAGAGCAGTTAACACCACTATTCAAATTTACACACCAACCACTAAGTCCAAAGATGAAGAAATTTAAGATTTTTACCAACTTCTGAGTCTGAAATTGATCAAACATGCAATCAGGGTGCATTGATAGTTACTGGAGACTGAAATGTGAAAGTTGGAAACAAAGAAGAAGGATCAGTAGTTGGAAAATACAGCCTTGGTAATAGAAACAATGCCAGAGATAGCATGATAGAATTTTGCAAGACCAACGACTTCTTTTTTTAGCAACACGAACAGTGACAATACACGTGGACCTTGCCAGATGGAATACGCAGAAATCAAATCAACTACATCTGCAGAAAGAGACCATGGAAAAGCTCAATATCATCTGTCAGAACAAGGCCAGGGGCTGATAAAGGAAGAGATCATCAACTTGCTCATATGCAAGTTCAAGTTGAAGCTAGAGAAAATTGGAACAAATCCACGAGAACCAAAGTATGATCTTGAGTATATCCCATCTGAATTTAGAGGCCATCTCAAGAATAGATTTGATGCTTCAAACACTAACGACTGAAGACCAGACAAGTTGTGCAATGACATCAAGGACATCATACATCAAGAAAGCAAGAAATTATTAAAGAGACAGGAAAGAGAGAAAAGACCAAAATGAATCTCAGAAGAGACTCTGAAACTTGCTCTTGAACATCAAATAGCTCAAGCAAAAGGAAGAATTGATGAAGTAAAAGAGCTGAACAGAAGATCTCAAAGAGTGGCTTCTGAAGACAAAGTACAATAATGACATCCGCAAAGACCTGGAGATAGGAAAAAAAGGGGGGAGAGGGGACACCCTTGGCTTTTCTCAAGCTGAAAGAACTGAAAGAAAAATTCAAGCCTCGTGTTGGAATATAGTAGGATTCTACAGGGAAAATATTAAATGACGCAGGAAGCATCAAAAGAAAATGGAAGGAATACAAAGAGTCACTGTACCAAGAGGAATTTTTCGAAATTCAACCATTTCAGGAGGTAGCATATGATCAGGAGCCAGTGGTACTGAAGGAAGAAGCCCAAGCTGCAACGGAGGCATTGGCAAAAACAAGGCTCCAGGAATTGACGAAATACCAATTGAAATGTTTCAACAAACAGATGCAGTGCCAGAGGTGCTCAGTCATCTATGCCAAGAAGTTTGGAAGACAGCTGCCTGGCCAACTTACTGGAAGAGATCCATATCCGTACCCATTCCAAAAAAGTTGATCCAACAGAATGTGGAAATTATAGAACAATATCACTAATATCACACACTAGTAAGATTTTGCTGAAGAACATTCAAAAGCAGCTGCAGCAGTATATCTACAGGGAACAGCCAGAAATTCAAGATGGATTCAGCAGAGGACATGGATGGCCGATGGATCCTGGCTGAAAGTCAAGAATACCAGAAAGATGTTTACCTGTGTTTTATTGACTATGCAAAGGAATTCAACTGTATGGACCATAACAAATTATGGATAATGGTGTAAAGAATGGAAATTCAGGAACACTTGTGCTCATGAGGAACCTGTACATGAATCAAGAGGCAGTCTTTGGAATGGAACGAAGGCATTACTGCATGGTTTAAAGTCAGGAAAGGTGTGTGTTAGGGTTGTAGTCTTTCACTACACTTATTTAATCTGTATGCTGAGCAAATAATCCAAGAAGCTGGACTATATGAAGAAGAACAGGTCGTCAGGATTGGAGAACTCATTAACAACATGTGTTATGTAGATGACGCAAACCTTGCTTGCTGAAAGTGAAGAAGCCTTAAAGCACTTACTGATGAAAATCAAAGACCACAGCCTTCCGTGTGGATTACACCTCAATATAAAGACAACAAAAATCCTCACAACTGGACCAATAAGCAACATCATGATAAACAGAGAAAAGATTGAAGTTGTCAAGGATTTCATATTATTTTAATCCACAATCAACACCCATGGAAGCAGCAGTCAAGAAATCAAAAGACACATTGCATTGGCAAATCTGCTCCAAAAGACCTCTTTAAAGTTTTGAAAAGCAAAGATGTCACCTTGAAGACTAAGATGTGCCTGACCCAAGCCATGGTGTTTTCAATCACCTCACATGCATGGAAGACTGGACAATGAATAAGGAAGACTAAAGAATCAACACCTTTGAATTGTAGGGTTAGTGAAGAATATGGAATATATCATGGACTGCCAAAAGAACAAACAAATCTGCCTTGGAAGAAGTACAACCAGAATGCTCCTTAGAAGCAAGAATGGTGAGACTACATCTCACATACTTTGGACAGGTTATCAGGAGAGATCAGTCCCTGGAGAAGGACATCTTGCTTGGTAAAGTGGAGGGTCAGCGAAAAAGAGAAAGCTCCTCAATGAGATGGATCGACACAGTAGCTGCAACAATGGGCTTAAGCATAACGATGATTGTGAGGATGGTGCAGGACCAGGCAGTGTTTCCTTCTGTTGTACATAGGGTGGCTATGAGTGGGAACCGGCTCAATGGCACCTAACAACAATATCATGTAAATTTTTAATTGACACAGGTGTTGCCTTATTTGCTCTGAATTCCATAAGTTTAGAAAAGCTCTTGCCTCAGAATAATAAAACTTCAAATGTCAGGCAGGTCACCAATCAAGAACATGTTTTAAACCATTCCCAACTTGTTTCTTTTTCTATGGGTCCTGCAGAAGACACAAACCCATTTTTACTCAAATTAGACACTCCAGTAAATTTACTAGGAAAAGATCTATTATTCAAATGGAATTGTCAAATAAAATTCTCAGAAACAGGAGAGATGCTGCCATGGGTTGAATTTGTCCCCAAAAAGTATCTGACAACTTGGCTAGGTCAAGATTCCCAGTACTGTATGATTGTTCACTGTTTTGTCATCTGATGTGATCTTCCTATGGGTTGTAAATCCTAATCTTTGCCTGTGGTTAATGAGGCAAGATTAGATTATGTTAAGGAGGATTAGGGTGGGATGTAACACCCTTGCTCAGGTCACATCCTTGACCCAAGAGTTTCCATGGGGTGTGTCTTTCACCACCTTTTATCTTACAATATATATGAAAGGAGAGGGAAGTGAGCAGAGATTGGGGGACCTCATACCACCAAGAAAGCAGCACCAGGAGCAGAGCACATCCTTTGGATCCAGGGTTCCTGCACAGAGAAGGAATCCTGGGTCCAAAGGATGTGCTCTGCTCCTGGTGCTGCTTGTTCTATAATTTCCTAGTCCAGTGGAGAAGGACCCTTCTCCAGAGGTGACAGAGAAAGCCTTCCCCTGGAAGTGACATACTACTAGACGTTGAGAGAATACATTTCTGTTTGTTAAAACCACCCACTTGTGAATTTCTGTTATAGCAGCACTAGATGACTAAGACAGGTGCTATTAGATTTACTTGAAACCAATCAACAGATAGACTCTATGGTAGAAGAGATTTTAAAATGAAGATGCCTATTGCTATTTACAGGCACTCAGCTTGCTGTAGCAAGAAAGTCGTTCCCCTACTTTATCCAACTCTATGAAATGTCTTTCTCCTATACCTGAAAGTCTTATGGGCCACTGCATCTACCAACACTGGTCAGGTCTTATCAGCTGAGCAAATCAAAATTCAAATAGATACTTTTAAACTTTTACCTAAAATTTCACAATACACTTTAAAACAAGAAGCTAAGGAAGGGCTTGTTCCCATAATTTAAGACTTTTTGGCTAAAGGCTTAATAATTTCTTGCACCAGCCCCTTCTACACTCCAGTCTTCCCTGTTAAGAAACCCAAATATCAGTGCTGGAGATTTGTACAAGACTTATGTGCTGTTAATCATATAGTAATTTCAAGATTCTCTGTAGTTACTAACCCACACCTGCTTCTATCTAATGTACATCTTGCAGCCAGTCACTTTGCAGTAGTCGATCTTTGCAATGCTTTTTTTAGAATTCCAGTCCATTCAGACAGCGAATTCTTGTTTGCTTTCACTTGGGGGATAAATGGGGCCCTAGTGGCACAGTAGTTAAGAGCTAGTCTACTAACTAAAAGATCGACAGTTCAAATTCACCAACTGGTCCTTGAAAAACCTTATGGGGTAGTCCTACTCTGTCCTATAGGGTTGCTATGAGTCGGAATTGACTCATCAGCAAAGAGTTTCATTTAGTTTTTGTTTTGGAGGACCAACAATTTACCTGGACTGCCATGCCCCAACGTTTTACATTTTACTGAATCCCTCACTTACTTTTCTCAGATTTTACATGATGATTTGCAGCCATTGAAGTTCACTCAGGGGTCTACATTATTAAAATATGTTGACGATTCATTGGTTTGTTCTAACTCTCAAGAAGCTTGTCTTACTGATAGAATCCTGTTGTTACATTTTGCCAGAGGAGGCCACCGAGCCTCCAGAGAAAAATTACAGTTAGCCCAAATTTCTGTTAACTTCTTGGGACATATAGTTTCAGCAAAGGGGGTCACTATAGACCGTTAAGGAAAGGAGACTATCTTAGTTTATTCTTTCCCTACTACTAAACACTTGAGAGGATTTTTAGGACTCCTCATTTACGGTAGAACTTGGATACTGAATTTTTTTTTTACTGGCTTAACCTCTTTGCCATTATCTAAAGAGTTCGGAGACTGACCCCTCTCAACTATCTGAAACTGACCAAAAGGCCATCACTCAACTAAAAGAAGCATTAATTATCACCCTTGGTTTATGGTTTCCTAATTGTAACTTGGATTTTTGACTTTTTCTCCAAGGGACTTCTGGGATGCTCTACTAGTCCTCACTCAAAAGGACAACAGAGTACCATTGATTACTAACAGCATTCAATTATACCCAGTTGCTAGTGTTTACCCCCTTGCCTTAAGGCAGTCACTGCAACTGCTAGACTAGTTAAGACCACAGCAGATATAGTTTTAGGAAATATTCTTGATCTTTATGATCCTCATGCAGTGTCAGCCATTTCATACTGAACATTAACTCAGCATCTTTCAGCCAGCAAGCTGACTTCTTATGAAGTTCTCCTTTTGGCCACTTCTAATATTTGGTTACATACTGTAACCTCTGTGAATTCAGCTACATTATTACCTTTACCTAATAAAGATGACCACCCGCCTCATGTAAATCTTGCTAAACAGCTTTTGTCTCCTAGACAGCATTTACAAGAAACTGCATTATCAAATCCAGATTTAGTTCTATTTGTTGATTGGTCATATTTAAAGCCTGAACCTACCAGCTCTCATTACAAGGAAAGGTATGCCATGACCACCCCAACCAAGGTCCTTGAAAGTGGCACCCTTCCTGAAGTCACTTCAGCTCAGCAAACTGAACTAATCACACTCACACAGGCTTGCTGCACTGCATTTAATTACTTAATATGGTCCTTCTAGCCCTAGTCTTTGTAACTACCACCAAATGACTGAGTGGGACTATGCAAATGAGGTGTTTGTGACCCACCAAGGGGATTGGATAGCTAGCTAATAATATAAATAAGATGCATGGCACCTTTGGTGGGGATTTTTTAGGACCATGCAAATAAGGTGTATGGAACCCTCATGAGGGGAATGGTCAGTTTTGCCATCCTGCTAGGCTTAAAAATGAGCCATCCCAGAGGCAGGAAGGGAGGATCTCACCACCCCTATGAAAGAAGAGTGGAGCACATCCTTTGGACCCAGGATCCCTGCGTTGAGAACTTCCTAGGCCCAAAAGACAGAGAGCAGAGCTGTAACACAAAAGACAGGAAGAGACAGTGGCGTAAGACAGTAGGAACCAGGAGACCAATAAGATATGGCACAGTGGGCTTCCCCTAGCCCACAGAACAAGAAAGGTGAGTGCCTTCAGGTTGAGGCTTACTGGTGTGGTAGGGTGCCTCTGGGCACTTATCAGCAGAGCTATAAGAGCTTTGTAACATTTTCCCAAGCAGGGCATAGGCCAAGAGGCCAGAGAGTCATGCCCGTGGACATGGCTGAGACTTTGTCCTGATCAAAGAACTGTATCCTGTGTGTTACTGAACCTGAACTGTATCCTGTTACTTCTCTAACAAGCCCCATAATCATGAGTGTTGTCTGTGAGTTCTGTGTGACCATTGCAACAAATTAATGAACCCAGTAGAGAAGTGGAGAGTGCTGTCCCGTGGAAGGGAGAGTTGGCATCAAAACTGGTAATAAAAAAAAAAAAAAAGGCTGGCAAGTGGAGGCATGTCTGACCTCCACCTCATAGGAACCAGTGTTGGGCTGTTGATCTTGATTAGCCTTCCCCTTTGTGAAGTTAAAGGAGGTCAGATGCCCCCACCACACCATTTTTACCCTTGCAAACTGGCTTCTGGGTGGTCAGTAAATAGTTTTATGGACTCTAGGTGTGTTCTTGGAGTTATTTATGATTTTAGTACGTTATGGAAACGAAGGTTCCTAACTCCTGAGACCCAAACGAAAAATGACCCCTTAGTAGCAGACCTCTTAGAAACCCTTTTTCTCCTCTCTGAGATCACTGTAATTAAAATTCAGGCCCAGCAACCCACAGGGGTTCCACAAACAGAGGAAATTAAAGGAAATGACCTAGCTGATACAGCAGCTAAACAAGTCACTTTGCAATTACCCTTTAAAGACTCTGCCCTCATTCATGACTGTGATAATCCCACTTGCAATCATGACAGAAAGTAAGGAATAGTTAATAATGGTAGAACAGTTATGACGTGTGGAAATATTGCACCTGTAAAATCTTGCCCACCAAGATTTGACCCAAAAGAAACTTCAAAATCGCTTTTTAAACACCAACAATTAAACCCCAAAGATGAAATTAGAGAATGGGCGCAAGCCAGCTGTTGTCAGGATCCAACCACTGGATTGCAAATCATGCTTAATAAAAAACCCATTTTGCCAGAATGTTTACATGTTCCTATGATTTGAAATTTCTGGCAAGATAATATAGGAATAATGACAGATGAACTAATTAGGGCTATAGAAGCCCATTTATGGGGAGATTTTTCTGTTGCCATACACCACATTTTTTCTCATAGGTTTGAAGATCACATCCCCCCCTCCCCCGCCTTGTTTCAATCATGTTAATGTTCCTCACATCGGGGCACTCTTTTGGATGATGAACAACCTTATAGGATGCTTAGAGGATATTCCTTTAGGCATGGAGGCATTCACTTAAAGGATTTATTTGAACATCAAAAATCAGCCCCATGTGATGAGGTTGAGAAATTTAAAAAACATGGTTGTTCCCAATGTCCCACCTCTGGGATATGGATGGAACCCAATGAGGACTTTCTTCTCCCCAAATCCCTGCAAGCCCTATACTCCATTGCACATGAATACACGTTTGGGAAGAGATAAGATGATAAAAATTTTAAAGAAACATTGGTGTGGGCACTTTTATGAAGCTGGTTAACAAGTGGCTTCCCAATGTCCAATATGTTCTCAATTTAGTTCTAGTAACCTTATCAGGTTCGGCCTAGGAGATCTCCTCTGCCTTCAGAACCTATGCTTGAATGGAAGATTGATTTCATCCAGCTTCCACCCTCAAATGGCTATAAATTTGTATTGGTAATGATTTGCAGATGTTTAAAAAAAAATTTTTTTTTTTTTTCCACTGAGTAGAAGCTTTCCCCAATAGTCAAGCTACTGCTGCTTTTGTAGCTAAACAACTTCTCAAGAATATTACCCCCACTTGGGGAGCCCCAAGGGTTATCTGTAATGTCCAAGGCACCCATTTTACTGGGCAAACAATTAAGGAGATATGCAAAATTTTCCCTATTTTTCAGAGACTTCATTGTCTTTACTATTCCCAATCATTTGGTGTAGTTGAAAGAACTAATGGTATAATAAAAATTTAACTAGCAAAACTTTCTAAATCTTTACAATTATCTTGGACTCTGGTCCTTTTGAATATGAGAACTCCATTTGGACTTCAAAAATTGACTCCTCTTGTGATTATTACCAGAGAGCCCATGGTCCTCCCCTTTGGGTATTGTCTTGGTTATCTAGTGCTGCTGTAACAGAAATACCACAAATGGATGTCTTTAACAAAGAGAAATGTATTTCCTCACAGTAAAGTTTGGCTAAAATTCCAAATTCATGGTGTCAGCTCCAGGGGAAGGCTTTCTCTTTCAGCTCTGGAGGAAGGTCCTTGTCCTCAATCTTCCCCCAGTTGAGGAGCTTCTCAGGTGCAGGGACCCCACATCCAAAGGATGTGCTCTGGTCCTGGTGCTGCTTTCTTGGTGGTATGAGGTCTCCCCTCTCTGCTAGCTTCCCTTTCCTTTTATCTTTTTAGAGATAAAAGGTGGTGTAGACCACATCCCAGGGAAACTCCTTTAGAGTGGATCAGGGATGTAACCTAGTAAGGGTGTTACAATCCCACCTTAATCCCTTTTGACATAAAATTACAATCACAAAATGGAGGACAACCAGAGAGTACTGGGAATCATGGCCTAACCAAGTTGATACACACATTCTCTGGGGGACATAATTCAATCCATGACAGGTAACTTGCCCTGCATCAAATTTAATTGCATCTGACTTGTTTCAACATTGCAAATCTTGAATTCAATATTCTAAAGAATACTTTATGCAAGTTAAAGAAGGTTTTGATAATCAGAAGTAGGAAATATCTAAATTACCTAATATCTAACCTGCAGATTATGTTTACTGGAAATGACACCATTTAAAAGATTTTCTCAAACTTTGATGGAAGAGAATTTACCTGGTCCTTCCCACTAATCCTTAAGTGCTACAGCTGCTAACCAAATGGTCAGCAGTTTGAATCCTCCAGGTGTTCCTTGGAAATTCTATGGGGCAGTTCTACTCTGTCCTATAAGGTCACTATGAGTCAGAATCGACTTGACGGCACTGGGTTTGGTTTTTGGTTTTGGAAGACTTGGATTCATCTTTCCCAATTAAAGAAGTTTGCCACGTGGATGGTCCAACCCACTGAGATACTCAAATTCAGCTGCCCCGGTGGTCAGAAGCAGACGACTACGACAGAGGCAGACAGCTTTTCCCAAGACCCATGAGAATAGAAATTTAGGGCATTTTTTGGACTTTGCTTTTTACTCTATGGTATCTTCATGGTAATTGCCTTACTACATAAAGTAGGCATTATCACACGGTAATGCAACTATTGAAATAGTTGCTCTTTGCATCATACTTATAGCCATCGAGGTAGCTTTAGTCTAGAAATTAGGTTTTATTGACTGGTAAGATGTTTATTATTGTCCAGTTTCTCACCTTTATAATATAAACATAGAAATACTTATATACTCTCTTGCCTTTGGTATTGTAACCACTTTTTCTGTTGTTCCTTCTGCCCACCGTTGTATTATCTTTTATGCCAATAAACAAAGGAACCTACTTCTTTATTGCTATTATTTGTATCCTTTTTTGCCCTTATATACTATTTTTAGGCAGTCTTCTCTCATCACAAAACTTTTCTTAAAATATTTCTTTTTCATACTCATAATCTCTATTAATGCTTGGCATGAAAATCCCAATCAATAGCTACTGCCAGTAATGACTGCTGGATTTGACATCAGATCCCAAAAACTCGACATGACCATTCTGGCTCGCTAGCCTTGCCAGTTTTTAATTATAATTTTGTACCAAATACCACAGCGAATACTAGTGCCATTGCAAAAAGAGCCATTTGCATCAAAATATGGCATCCACCCGGCTCCCATACTCACCCTTTCACCTTGCTTTTATCTCACTTGTACCTGGTCAAGTCCTAAGATTATTTATGCTGATGGGTGCTCTATTCCTTTTGAGAACAACTGATATTGTACAACATTAGGATACGTCCTCAATGCAAATAAGCTGAAGACCTTCTTTTGTTCCATCTCAAAACACAATCAGAATTAGGGAGATTATCTATTTGCAATAATACCCTACCTGAAAATTGGTTTGAGAAAGCAAATCAAACTATCCCTCTTCCTGATAATCACATCACAGTAGGAATCCTTTGTGCACCACCTGGATATACATTTTTATGTGGAAGATCAGACTATTTAGGGGAAAGCACCAATAGTAAACTCTTTAAAAAAAAAAAAAAACTCTTTACTTGGGCTTTATTTTGTTTAGATGGATGAAGTATGGATGGCCAATATTAAGCTATTTAGGAGCTCCCCTAAATATTCATTCTTACAATGAAATCCTCCACTGGACTGATAATTTAAAGTTATTAGAAAGAAGGAAATATAAACAATGTAGAGTCAACCAAGGCCAACTAAGCAAAAACACTTTAAAGGAAAACCCTGGCCTAGGTTACTCCTTCATAAAGGCATTTCCTCCCTGGTATAGAGTTGCTGACTTAGAACACACTGTCTGGAATTTATCTAACACTATGGAACAAATACCTGCCAATATTGCTTATGGAGTGGCAGCCCAACAGAAATCTTTAAACTGCTTTGCCAAGGTGGTACTAGAATATCTCTTGATTTTCTCCTAGCATAGCAACCTGTGTTGCACATGGGCAAACACTTCAGGAGAGGTACAGTGAGATATTAAACTGATTCACCAGAAGGCTACTTGACTGCATATACCTCCACCCTCAGACTCCTCTTTTCTAGATACTTCCAGCTGGCTACCATCAGACATTGGATCATGGATTAAGTCCATATTGTTAACTGGACGACTGTATTCATTGTCACTGAGATAATTGTAGAAACTGTTAAATAATGTATGAAATTTTTAACAAATATCGTTTCCCAATTGCCTTAGATTGGGTTCTAAGGAAACATATTTAGAGAGAGGGAGAGAGATTTATCCCAAGGAAATGGCTCAAGCAGTTGTAGAGGCTGGCAAGTCTCAAGTTCATGGGTCAGGCATCAGACGTCAGGCTGGAGGCTTCTCCTGACTCACATAGCTGCAGGGGCTGATGAACCCAAGATTCAGATGGCAGGCTGCTGGCCCCTGTCCCAAGACCTGGAGGTCAGATGCTGACAAGCTAAATGTCAGATCCAGAGCAGGGCAAAAGCCTGAGAGTATTGCCAGGAAGTCCACCTATATTGGATGCAGGCCACACCCCCAAGGAAACTTCCTTTCAACTAACTGGCTACTCACAGCTGATCCCATCATGGAGGTGATCACATTATATCAGATTTCACAATGGAGGTGATTACATCATTATATGACTGCCAAACTACATCATGACTACCAAACCACTGAGAATCATGGCCCAGCCAATTTGACACACAACCATAACTATCAAAGACCATGCCTTGTCAACTTGGCACCTGTACACATCTCCTTAAACCATATACAATCTCTCAATAAAGACAATTATAAAGTCATGCTTGCGTTTGTACAGATCAAGTACTTAGTAGATTTCCTATTTATTTCACCCCTAGGGAGACCATGACTAAGTACCCAATTCCATAAGTCCACACAAGTCAGACTATTCAAATTACTGCTTTGATTCTGTTGTCCATTACAGTAACTGTGCCCACATTGTTTTTGTCAATTGAGAGCCACCAACTGGCCCTTACCACCACAGGGTCTAATCAGCCCCTTAGTCTTAATTAAGTTAGGGCAGTTCCAATTGTCAAATCTGACATAAAATAGCAATCACAGCAGACTTCAAGGATTCTGGGGTTCCCTTCACAAAATCTTTCCTCACCATTGTGGTAAAATGTGTGCCCTTTGGGCACTTGATGTGTAAATCTATGGGTTTAATCTGATAAATCCACTCTAACATGCCAATTTCCCTAAGCCTTCAGATACCTTCTTCTATAGTATACCAAGGCAGATCTGGTACTTCAACTTGATTTAGTGTAGGTTACTGTGTAATTCATGCTTCAGCGACCCAACAAAATAAACTATTAGATCCTTTCCTAACTTCTCAAGCTGAAACATTGAATGAAGAATCTGTGCTTAGGGCACATATCAAAAAACTCACACTGATCCATCTTCATTATCCCAAACCCTTAACAGCCATTCCCACATATATTCCCCAGGTTTCTGTTTGTACATATTAGAAAAGTCAAGCAGTTCTTTTGAAGTGTATCATACCTTCTCCTGGGTCACACTTTATACTTCACATTTCGGGGCTCACTGGGACTTAAGTCTAGTTATAGGTATAGAAGCCAAAACAGGTGGTGGAGATGGGTTTTTAGAACATTCAGCATTGTCTTGTAAGGCAGCTGCCTCAGGGGCCGTCCCAAGCAATCAGTCAGACAAAGGCTCTTCAGACACAGCTAGGTTAATCTCATTAGATGAGGGGTGGAGGAGCTAATGGTTTTACAGGGGAAGGTGGCTTAGCAGACAAACATGTAGTAATCTCTTCAGATGGAAGTGAGAAGGCTGGTTCCATTGGCAGAAGAGATTAAACATAATTTAGGGGCTCGGTGTCCCCAGCATCCTGATTATCTGCCCACCTGTCCCCATCCCAAGTTTCAGGATCCCATTACTTCCCAGTCAATGCCATCACAGAAACTTCAGACACCAATTAAGGTTGGGAATTTGGTTGGCGTTGTAATTCAGCCTCTCTTACGATAAGACTCTGGGTTCCGTTTTCAGCAATGTCAGCTCTGCCACTATAAGAAAAAAGGCTTTCTTTCAAGGCACAAGTGGAAACTTTGAGGTCATTTACATGGCGCTTGAGCTTTGACTCTGAAGCCGTGAGTTCGTCTTTCTTTCATCACTTTTTCTAGTGAAATTAGGACCAACCAACCAGCTTCCTTATATTTATCACTATGGAAAAATTGTAGAAAAGTCTAAAACATGCTATCATCCAGAGCCTCAATTCTCACTAATACCTCATCTATTGGTGCTGATATTCTGCATATTTATATTGCCACCTCATGCCATGGATTAGCAGTGCCCTCTTTACTACTAGAAGCAGAGTCATCAGTATATTTAAGAGTAACCAGACTCGAGAATCAATTTAGAAAATTCGTCCTTACATTTTTGTTTCTCTAGAACCACTGACGGTACTTATTGTCTTTTGCTGGGTTCTCTAGAGAAGCAAAACCAGAGAAGTGTATGGATATATATATATACACACGTGTTGTTGTTGTTGTTAAGCGCCATCAAGTCAGTTCTGACTCATAGTGACCCCATGTATGACATATCGAAACACTGCCCGGTCCTTCACCAGTCTCATAATTGTTGTTATGCTTGAGCCCATTTTTGCACCCATTGTGTCAATCAATCTCATTGATGATCTCCTTTTTTTTCACTGACCTTCTACTTTACCAAGCATGATGTCCTTTTCCAGGGACTGGTCCTTCCTGATAATATGTCCAAAGTATGTAAGACAAAGTCTCCCCATCCTTGCTTCTAATGAGCATCCTGGCTGTACTTCTTCCAAGATAGATTTGTTCTTTTTTGGGGAAGTCTATGGTATATTCAATATTCTTTGCCAACACCATAATTCAAAAGTGTCAATTCTTTGGTCCTCCTTATTCATTGTCCAGATTTTGCATGTATATGAGGCGATTGAAAACACCATGACTTGGGTCAGTTGAACCTTAGTCCTTAAAGTGACATCTTTGCTTTTTAACATTTTAAAGTGGGCTTTTGCAGCAGATTTTCCCAATACAATATGTCGTTTAATTTCTTGACTGCTGCTTCCATGGGCGTTGACTATGGACCCAAGTAATATGAAATCCTTAACAACTTCATTCTTTTCTCTGTTTATCATGATGTCACTTACTGGTCCAGCTGTGAGGATTTTAGTTTTCTTTATGTTGAGTTGCAGTCCATACTGAAGGCTGTAGTCTTTGATCTTCATCATAAGTGCTTCAAGTCCTCTTTCTTTTCAGCAAGCAAGGTTGTGTCATCTACATAACACAGGTTATTAATGTGTCTTCCTTAAATCCTAATGCCCCATTCTTCATATATTTCAGCTTCTCCGATTACTTTCTCAGCATACAGATTGAACAAGTCACACAGTCAAATGCCTTTGCATAGTAAATAAAACACAGGTAAACATCTTTCTGGTATTCTCTGCTTTCAGCCAGGATCTATCTGACATCCCTTGTCCCATGTCCTCCTCTGTATCCAGCTTGAATTTCTGGCAGTTCCCTGTCAATATACTGCTGCAGCTGCTTTTGAATGATCTTCAGCAAAATTTTACTTCCATGTGATAGTAATGATATTGTTCAGTAATTTCCACGTTCTGTTGGATCACCTTTCTTTGGAATAGGGAAAAATATGGAACTCTTCCAGTCAGTTGGCCAGAACTGTCTTCCAAATTTTACTGCGTAGACAAGCGAGCACTTCCAGTGCTGCATTCTTTTGTTGAAACATCTCAGTAGGTATTACATCAATCCCTGGAGCCTTGTTCTTCACCAGCGTCTTCAGTGCAGCTTGGACTTCTTCCTTCAATACATTCAGCTCTTGATCATATGCTACCACTTGATCTTGCTTTTTATTTTGAAGTGTAGGATTGTTAGTCTTCTTTGTGGTTACCTTGATATTTACCCCTATTTTTCAAGTTTAAACCTAACTTGTATCTCCCTATATGCCCTTGAATTCTTCTCCATATGGAAGATCTATGCCTACTTTATTTAGTCCCTCTTTATTGATTATTGCCATCTTTTACATAATGACATCACCGATTCCCTGTTTTGAGCATTTTTTAAAAATCTTGATTTATTTTTATGATTTCCCTATCTGAGTTGATATCTGGTTGCTCTGTTCTGTGTTCTAGTGTTGGGTTGATATCTGATATTATTGATTTTCTATCCAGAGAATTCCATTTAGTATTTCTTGTAGTTTTGGTTTGGTTTTTGCAAATTCCCTAAGCCTCTGTTTATCTGTAAATGTCTCAATTTTGCCTTTGTATTTGAAAGACAGTTTTGCTGGATATATGATTCTTGGCTGGCAATTTTTCTCCTTCAATGCTTTATATATATCATCCCATTGCCTTCTTGCCTGCATGGTTTCTGCCGAGTAGCCCGAACTTACTGATTCTCCTTTGTAGGTGACTTTTCGCTTATCCCTGGCTGCTCTTAAAATTTTCTCTTTATTTTTGTTTTCAGCAAGTTTGATGATAATATGTCTTGGTGACTTTCTTTTGGGATCTACCTTGTATGGGGTTCAGTGAGCATTTTGGATAGGTATCCTTTCATCTTTCATGATATCAGGGAAGTTTTCTGCCAACAAATCTTCAACGATTCTCTCTGTATTTTCTGTTATCCTTCCCTGTTCTGGTATTCCAATCACTCACAAGTTATTCTTCTTGATAGAATCCCACATGATTCTTAGGGTTTCTTCACTTTTTAAAATTCTTTTTTCTGATTTTTCTTCAAATATATTGGTGCCAAGTGATTTATCTTTTATCTCACAAATTCTGCATTCCAGTTCCTCAATTCTGCTCTTCTGACTTTCTATTGAGTTGTCTAATTCTGTAATTTTATTGTTAATCTTCTGAATTTCTGAATGCTGCCTCTCTACGGGTTCTTGCAGTTTGTTAAATTTTTCATCATGTTCTTGAATAATCTTTTTAATTTCTTCAACTGCTTTATCTGTGTGTTCTTTGGCTTTTTCTGTTTGTTGCCTGATCTAGTTCCTGATGTCTTGAAGAGTTCTGTATATTAACGTTTTGTATTCTACATCTGTTCATTCCAGGAATACATCTTCATCTGGGAGAGTCCTTGATTCACGGTTTTGGGAGTTTGTGGAAGCGATCATGTTCTGCTTCTTTATGTGATTTGATATCGACTGTTATCTCCAAGCAATCTATAAGTTATTGTATTAATTTATTTTGTTTGCTCATTGTGTCCTAGTTTCTTGCTTTGTTTTGTTTTGATATAGCCAAGTAGGCTACTAGAGTGAGCTAACTTTGTTATTGGAGCCTTTGAAGCACTAATGTCCTGTTACCAGATGGCTTTGGCTAGAGCTGTTACCAGGTATATGAGCCTAGGAGTTCATTTAGTATTCTTGTATAGATTCAGCTCAGATGTCCTGATAGTCAGTTACTTAGTGTGCGGTGTAGACTCTCACCTACTATCTTAGAGGAGCAGTGGTGATGGGTGTGTGCACTGGTTTCTGCTGGCAGCAGGGAGTCACACTCTGAGGAAGGCAGGGAGATGACAGCCTTCCCCCAAGTGTCAGTGAGGAAGGAGTTTCTCTGTCTTTAGAGTGCCCTGGTGGGTGGGCTCTGTGGCTGTACCTTAGGCACCCAGTGCTTATATCTGTAAGGACTGGAAGGCACCACTATCCTTTCGTGGGTGGCTGGTTGGTGTGGATGGAGCTTCCAGTCCTCAGGCCCCTGCTGTGGGTAGGTGAAGGCCCTGTTTACTAGGCAGAGCAGTATCAGACCTCTGAAACTTGCCTCTCCACTGCACAGCTGAAAAGGTTATAGTCAAATCTCAAGCAGATTTGCCCCTGCAATGTAATAGCCACCTGGATCCACGTACGGGTGAGAGACAAAGCCTGTGGATTGCTTATGCCTAGACTGGAGCTGCTTGTGCTTTGAGCTTCCAGATTAGGGGAGTCTGCAGACTATTTCCCCACCATTTGTTAATTTGTTCCTTTTCCCAGGCCAGGAGAATGGCTCAGAGAGCACGGCAGGTTATATCTCAGACCCAGGGAAATCAACTGTTAATGAAACCAGCTTGGGCAGAGGAGGAAGAGGTCAGATAGATAGGAGACAGTTCTTTCCAAAGAAGGAGCCATTAGATCCGCATGTGGTAAAATTAAAAATCACTTATCTTGTGTTTTATCTCAGATTCCAGAGGTGTGTGTAGCCTGTGTGCGCTGGCTGGATCCCTGCCAAGATTGCCCCAGGGGGTTAGGGCTGCATCCCGTGCTTGCCTTCTTTCACTGAAGTAGCTGTGTCCTAAACTCCACAGCCAGTCCCGTGGCCGTCATGCCAGGGGATCAGGGTGCCGGCACTTCAGTTGCCTTCTTTCACTGAAGCAGCCACTTCCTAAATGTTATAGCCAGCCCCATTGTAGACATGTCACAGAGTCAGGGGTGTACCACTCTGCTTGCTTTCTTTCACTGAAGCTGCTATGTCTCAGGGAACTACCATCAGCCCCACCACGGTTGCGTCAAAGAACAGCACCAAGGAATTGGAGCTAAGGTGCTGCATGGGCTCGGCAACTCGTCACTGCTTCTGGACCATCTCTCCCTCCCCCATGACTCAGGCTGGTTCTTTAATTTTGCCTTTGATGCTCAGGGATTCTGGCCTGTCATATGTATAATTGACTCACTTGTTTTTTCAGGTCTTTGTTGTAAAAGGGATCAGCAGAAGCTGCTGGCTAGTTCACCATCTTGGCTGTGCCTCATATGCTACCACTTGAAATGATTGAACAATGATTAGTTCTTTTTGGTGCAGTGACTCTGTGTCTTCCCTCCATCTTCCTTGGATGCTTCCTGTGTCTTTCAGTATTTTGCCCATTACAACCAATGACACTTTGCCATCGAGTCGAGTCCGACTCATAGAGACCCTATAGGACAGAGTAGAGCTGCCCCATATACAGTTTCCAAGGAGTTGCTGGTGGATTCAAACTGCCAACCTTTTGGTTAGCAGCTGTAGCTCTTAACCACTATGCTACCAGGGTTTCTGATTAGAATCCTTAAATATTCCAACCAGAGGCTTCAATTTTTTCTTCTGTTCTTTCAGCTTGAGAAATGTTGAGTGTGCCCTTCCCTTTTGGTTTTCTAATCCTAGGTCTTTGCACATGTTATTATACTATTGCTTTGTCTTCTCAAGCTGCCCTTTGAAAACTTCTGCTCAGCTCTTTCACTTCATCATTTCTCCCACTCACTTTAGCTATTCAATATTCAATTTCTTCCTCTTTGGCTTTAGCAGCTGGCCCATAAATTTGAATAATAGTCTATTAATTGGTCTTCCTTGTAGGCATATGGATATTATCCTATCACTGACAGCTTTGTACTTCAGGATAGATCTCGGAATATTCTTCTTGATGAAGAATGCAATGCCATTTCTTTTCAATTTATCATTCCCAGCATAGTAGACGACATGATTATCTGATTCAAAATGGCCAATACCAGCCTATTTCAGTGAACTGATGCCTTGGATATCAATGTTTATGCACTCCATTTTATTTCTGATGACTTCTAATTTTCCTAGATTCATACTTCGTAATTCCATGTTCCTATTATTAATGGATGTTTGAAACTGTTTCTTCCAATTTGATCTGTCATGCCACATCAGCAAATGAAGGTGAAAGCTTGGCTCCATCTACGTCATTTAGGCCTACTCTAAGGAGGCAGTTCTTCCCCAGTAGTATTTTGAGTGCCTTCCAAAATGAGAGGTTCATCTTCTGGCACAATATCTGACAATGTTCCCCTGCTATTCATAAGACTTTTGCTGACTTATTTTTTTCATAAGTAGCCACCAGGTCCTTCTTTCTAGTCTGTCTTAGTATGGAAGCTCAGCTGAAACCTGTCCACCATGGGTGACCCTGCTGGTATTTGAATACCGGTGGCATAGCTTCCAGCATCATAGCAACATGCAAGCCACAGCAGAATGACAAATTGACAGACTCATGGGGAATGTGTATATATATATATATATATATTTTATATACACACACACACACACATATAGTCATAGAGAGAGAGAGAGAGATTTATTTCAAAGAAATGGCTCACGTGGTTGTAGAGGCTGGCAAGTCCCAAGTTCATGGGTCAAGTGTCAGGCATCAGGCTGGAGGCTTCTCCTGACTCACATAAGCTACAAGGACTGGTGAACTGAAGATATCATAGGTCAAATGACAGGCTGCTGACCCAAGTCCCAACAATGAGGTCAGATTCTGACAAGCTGAATGTACTATCCAGAGCAGAGCAAAAGCCCGAGAGCCTTGCCAGAAAGTCCACCTATATTGGATGCAGGTCACACCCCCATGGAAACTCTCTTTCAACTGATTGGCTGCTCAGAGCTGATCCCATCATGGGGGTGATTACATTCTATCAGATCTCATGATGTAGGTTGATTACATCAGTATATGACTACCAAACTCTATCATAACTGCCAAGCCACTGGGAATCATGGCCCCGCCAAACTGATATACAACCTTAACAATCACACCAAAGGCCAATTTAATGCCTTGAGAAGAATGATGTACATTGAAAGTACAGATATTTCAGACAGACTAGAGCTCATTCCTTGAATAAGCCATTAGATGCCAGGTTATTCCTTTAATGTGGCCTGCCTTGCACTAACCCTCATGTAATGAGACCACAGAAGCAAGAGGCCTAACTTATGGCATACTGAAGACATCACATGGTGCCTGGCTATCTTCTCACATGTGTAGCGTCTGGGGTTTTGAAAACTTGATAAATAAGCAGCTATCCAGAATCATAATCTGAACAAAGTTCCCACAGAAGAGACCCTTTCAGAATAGTGATCAAAGCACCAAAGAATCACAAAATTCTTATTCAAAAGGAGGTAATGTGTAAAGGAGATTTGAAACAGAGGTAACTGACAAAATCTGGAATGGCTGGCTTGATGTCTAGGCTCGATTCCCTTTGTTAGTCTTGTTTTCACCCTAGCAACAGCCATCTTATGTGCAGACATAATCAGGTAGATAAGAAAACTTTTTCCTCTATGATAAAGCTAAGATAGTAGAAACAATGTTTCTGAGAGAACACCTTGGCACCCAACGTGGGGCTGAGCCTTTTCTAAATCTCTTATGTAAATACCCACCAGAAAGGGTCTGATCGAGCAAACTGTTTATAAGAAAGAAACGTCTGGTAATTATGATGTAACTGCACCACAACACTCAATGTCTGGTAATTATTAAATAACTACCCCGTGACTCTCCATCCTTTCACTTACTCTTATGATTGCCATGCTGTAACAAATCTAAGAAAGACAATATGCCTTCTTAAACCAATCCCCGTCAAACTCCTGATACAGGCAGTCCTGCCATATATTGTTTTTGTTAGGTGTCATCAAGTTGGTTCTGACTCATACAACAGAACAAGACATTGCCCAGTCCTACTCTGTCTCCGTAATCATTATTATGCTTGAGCCTGCTATTGTATCCATTGTGTCAATCCATCTCATTGAAGATCTTCCTCTCTTTTGCTGATCCTCTACCAAGTGTGATATCCTTCTCCAGGGACTAGTCCCTTCTGATAACTTGTAAAAAGTATGTGGCTCGAAGTCTCACCATTCTTTCCTGTAAGGAGCATTCTATTTGTACTTCTCCCAAGACAGATTTGTTCGTTCTTTTTGGCAGTCTAATGTATATTCACTATTCTTCACCAATACCATAATTCAAAAGCATCAGTTCTTCTTCGGTATTCCTTATTCATTGTCCAGCTTTGACATGCATATGCGGCAATTGAAAACACTGTGGCTTGGATCAGGTGCACCTCAGTCCTTAAAGTGACATCTTTGCTTTTGAACACTTTAAAGAGGTCTTTTGCAGCAGATTTTCCCAATAAAATACGTTGTTTGATTTCTTGACTGCTGCTTCCATGGGCATTGACTATGCATCCAAGTAAAATGAAATCCTTAACAACTTTATTCTTTTCTCTGTTTATCATGATGTCACTTACTGGTCCAGCTGTTAGGATTTTTGTTCTCTTTATGTTGAGGTGCAGTCCATACTGAAGGTTGTAGTCTTTGATCTTCATCAGTAAGTGCTTCAATTTCTTTTCCCTTTCAGCAAGCAAGATTGGGTCATCTGCATATCGTAGGTTGTTAATGAGTCTTCCTCCAATCCTGAGGCCCTGTTCTTCTTCATATAGTCCAGCTCCTCTGATTATTACTCAGCATACAGATTGAATAAGTATGGTGAAAGGATACAACACTGACACACACTTTTTCTGACTTTAAACCATGCAGTATGCCCTTGTTGTATTCAGATGACTGCCTCTTGGTCTATATATAGGTCCTCATGAGCACAATTAAGTGTTCTAGAATTCCCCCTCTTTGCAATGTTACCCATAATTTGTTATGATCCACAAAGTCAGATGACTTTGTATACTCAATGAAATACAGGTAAACACCTTTCTGGTATTCTCTGCTTCTAGCCAGGATCCATCAGCAATGATATCCTCAGTCCATGTCCTTTTCTGAATCTGGCTTGAATTTCTGGCAGTTCCCTGTGGATGTACAAATGCAACTGCTTTTGAATCATCTTCAGCAAAATATTACTTGCATGTGATATTAATGACATCGTTCAACAATTTTCCCACTCTGTTGGATCACCTTTCTTTGGAATAGGCATAAATATGAATCTCTTCCAGTCGGTTGGCCAGGTAGCTGTGTCCCAAATTTCTTTGCATAGACGAGTGAACACCTCCAGGGCTGCATCAGTTTATTGAAACATCTCAATTGGTGTTTTGTCAATTCCTGGAGCCTTGTTTTTCGCCAGTGTCTTCATTGAAGCTGACACTTCTTCCTTCAGTACCATCAGTTCTTGATCATATGCTACCTCCTGAAATGATTGAATGTCGACAAATTCTTTTCAGCACAGTGACTCTGTATCTTCCTTCCATCTTTTTTTTTTTAATAATTTTTGTTGTGCTTTAAGTGAAAGTTTATAAATCAAGTCAGTCTGGCACATATAAGCTTATATATACCTTACTCCATACTCCCACTTACTCTCCCCCTACTGAGTCAGCCCACTCCCTCCTTCCAATCTCTACTTTCATGACAATTTTGCCAGTTTCTAACCCTCTCTACCCTCCTATCTCCCCTCCAGACAGGAGATGCCAACACAGTCTCAAGTGTCCACCTGATACAAGTAGCTCACTCTTCGTCAGCATCTCTCTCCAACCCATTCCATGTCTGATGAGTTGTCTTGGGGAATGGTTCCTGTCCTGGGCCAACAGGTTTGGGGACCATGACCGCCGGGATTCCTCTAGTCTCAGTCAGACCATTAAGTATGGTCTTTTTGTGAGAATTTGGGGTCTGCAGCCCACTGATCTCCTGCTCCCTCAGGGGTTCTCTGATATGCTCCCAGCCAGGGCAGTCATCGGTCATAGCCGGGCACCATCTAGTTCTTCTAGTCTCAGGATGATGTAAGTCTCTAGTTCATGTGGCCCTTTCTGTCTCTTGGGCTCTTAGTTATCGTGTGACCTTTGTGTTCTTCATTCTCCTTTGATCCAGGTGGGTTGAGACCGATTGATGCATCTTAGATGTCCGCTTGTTAGCATTTAAGACCCGAGACGCCACATTTCAAAGTGGGATGCAGAATGTTTTCATAATAGAATTATTTTGCCAATTGACTTAGAAGTCCCCTTAAGCCATAGTCCCCAAACCCCCGCCCTTGCTCCGCTGACCTTTGAAGTATTCAGTTTATCCCGGAAACTTCTTTGCTTTTGGTCCAGTCCAGTCCAGTTGAGCTGACCTTCCATGTATTGAGTATTGTCCTTCCCTTCACCTAAAGTAGTTCTTATCTACTAATTAATCAGTAAAAAACCCTCTCCCACCCTCCGTCCCTCCCCCCCTCGTAACCACAAAAGTATGTGTTCTTCTCAGTTTATACTATTTCTCAAGATCTTATAATAGTGGTCTTATACAATATTTGTCCTTTTGCCTCTAACTAATTTCCCTCAGCATAATGCCTTCCAGGTTCCTCCACGTTATGAAATGTTTCAGAGATTCATCACTGTTCTTTATTGATGTGTAGTATTCCATTGTGTGACTATACCCCAATTTATTTAACCATTCATCCGTTGATGGACACCTTGGTTGCTTCCAGCTTTTTGCTATTGTAAACAGAGCTGCAATAAAAATGAGTGTGCATGTATCTGTTTGTGTGAAGGTTCTTATTTCTCTAGGGTATATTCCGAGGAGTGGAATTTCTGGGTTGTATGGTTGTTCTATTTCTAACTGTTTAAGATAATGCCAGATAGATTTCCAAAGTGGTTGTACCATTTTACATTCCCACCAGCAGTGTATAAGAGTTCCAGTCTCTCCGCAGCCTCTCCAACATTTATTATTTTGTATTTTTTGGATTAATGCCAGCCTTGTTGGAGTGAGATAGAATCTCATCGTAGTTTTAATTTGCATTTCTCTAATGGCTAATGATCGAGAGCATTTTCTCATGTGTCTGTTAGCTGCCTGAATATCTTCTTTAGTGAAGTGTGTGTTCATATCCTTTGCCCACTTCTTGATTGGGTTGTCTTTTTGTGGTTGAGTTTTGACAGAATCATATAGATTTTAGAGATCAGGTGCTGGTTGGAGATGTCATAGCTGAAAATTCTTTCCCAGTCTGTCGGTGGTCTTTTTTACTCTTTTGGTGAAGTCTTTAGATGAGCATAGGTGTTTGATTTTTAGAAGCTCCCGGTTATCTGGTTTCTCTTCATCACTTTTGGTAATGTTTTGTATTCTGTTTATGCCTTGTATTAGGGCTCCTAAGGTTGTCCCTATTTTTTCTTCCATGATCTTTATCGTTTTAGTCTTTATGTTTAGGTCTTTGATCCACTTGGAGTTAGTTTTTGTGCTTGGTGTGAGGTATGGGTCCTGTTTCATTTTCTTGCAAATGGATATCCAGTTATGCCAGCACCATTTGTTAAAAAGACTATCTTTTCCCCAAATAACTGACACTGCGCCTTTGTCAAATATCAGCTGCTCATATGTGGATGGATTTATATCTGGGTTCTCAATTCTGTTCCACTGGTCTATGTGTCTGTTGTTGTACCAGTACCAGGCTGTTTTGACTACTGTGGCTGTATAATAGGTTCTGAAATCAGGTAGAGTGAGGCCTCCCACTTTCTTCTTCTTTTTCAGTAATGCTTTGCTTACCCGAGGCTTCTTTCCCTTCCATATGAAGTTGGTGATTTGTTTCTCTATCACATTAAAAAATGACATTGGAATTTGGATCGGAAGTGCATTGTATGTATAGATGGCTTTTGGTAGAATAGACATTTTTACTATGTTAAGTCTTCCTATCCATGAGCAAGGTATGTTTTTCCACTTATGTAGGTCCTTTTTAATTTCTTGTAGTAGTGCTTTGTAGTTTTCTTTGTATAGGTCTTTTACATCTTTGGTAAGATTTATTCCTAAGTATTTTATCTTTTGGGGGGCTACTGTGAATGGTATTGATTTGGTTATTTCCTCTTCGATGTTCTTTTTGTTGATGTAGAGGAATCCAAGTGATTTTTGTATGTTTATCTTATAACCTGAGACTGCCAAACTCTTCTACTAGTTTCAGTAGTTTTCTGGAGGATTCCTTGGGGTTTTCTTTGTATAAGATCATGTCATCTGCAAATAGAGATAATTTTACTTCCTCTTTGCCAATCTGGATGCCCTTTATTTCTTTGTCTAGCCTAATTGCTCTGGCTAGGACCTCTAGCACAATGTTGAATAAGAGCGGTGATACAGGGCATCTTTGTCTGGTTCCCGTTCTCAAGGGAAATGCTTTCAGGCCCTCTCCATTTAGAGTGGTGTTGGCTGTTGGCTTTGCATAGATGCCCTTTATTATGTTGAGGAATTTTCCTTCAATTCCTATTTTGGTGAGAGTTTTTATCATAAATGGGTGTTGGACTTTGTCAAATGCCTTTTCTACATCAGTTGATCAGATCATGTGGTTTTTGTCTTTTGGTTTATTTATATGGTGGATTACATTAATGGTTTTTCTAATATTAAACCAGCCTTGCATACCTGGTATAAATCCCACTTGGTCATGGTGAATTATTTTTTTGATATGTTGTTGAATTCTGTTGGCTAGAATTTTGTTGAGGGTTTTTGCATCTATGTTCATGAGGGATATAGGTCTGCAATTTTCCTTTTTTGTGATGTCTTTACCTGGTTTTGGTATCAGGGAAATGGTGGCTTCATAGAATGAGTTAGGTAGTATTCTGTCATTTTCTATGCTTTGAAATACCTTTAGTAGTAGTGGTGTTATCTCTTCTCTGAAAGTTTGGTAGAACTCTGCAGTATAGCCATCCGGGCCAGGGCTGTTTTTTTGTTGGGAGTTTTTTGATTACCATTTCAATCTCTTTTTTTGTTATGGGTCTATTTAGTTGTTCTACTTCTGATTGTGTTAGTTTAGGTAGGTAGTGTTTTTCCAGGAATTCATCCATTTCTTCTAGGTTTGCAAATTCGTTAGAGTACAATTTTTCATAATAATCTGATAAGATTCTTTTAATATCAGTTGGGTCTGTTGTGATGTGGCCCTTCTCGTTTCTTATTCGGGTTATTTGTTCCCTTTCCTGTATTTCTTTAGTCAGTCTAGCCAATGGTTCATCAATTTTGTTAATTTTTTCAAAGAACCAGCTTTTGTCTTTGTTAATTCTTTCAATTGTTTTTCTGTTCTCTAATTCATTTAGTTCAGCTCTAATTTTTATTATTTGTTCTCTTCTGGTGCCTGATGGATTCTTTTGTTGCTCACTTTCTATTTGTTCAGGTTGTAGGGACAGTTCTCAGATTTTGGCTCTTTCTTCTTTTTGTATGTGTGCATTTATCCATATAAATTGGCCTCTGAGCTCTGCTTTTGCTGTGTCCCAGAGGTTTTGATAGGAAGTATTTTCATTCTAGTTGCATTCTATGAATTTCCTTATTCCCTCCTGAATGTCTTCTAAAACTCAATCTTTTTTCAGGAGGGTATTGTTCAGTTTCCAAGTATTTGAATTCTTTTCCCTAGTTTTTCTGTTATTGATTTCTACTTTTATTGCCTTGTGGTCTGAGAAGATGCTTTGTAATATTTCAATGTTTTGGATTCTGCAAAGGTTTGTTTTATGACCTAATATGTGGTCTATTCTAGAGAATGTTCCATGTGCGCTAGAAAAAAAGTATACTTTGCAGCAGTTGGGTGGAGAGTTCTGTATAAGTCAATGAGGTCAAGTTGGTTGATTGTTGTAATTAGGTCTTCTGTGTCTCTATTGAGCTTCTTACTGGATGTCCTGTCCTTCTCCGAAAGTGTGTTGAAGTCTCCTACTATAATTGTGGAGGTGTCTATCTCACTTTTCAGTTCTGTTAAAATTTGATTTATGTATCTTGCAGCCCTGTCATTGGGTGCATAAATATTTAATATGGTTCTATCTTCCTGATCAATTGTCCCTTTTATCATTATGTGGTGTCCTTCTTTTTCTTTTGTGGTGGATTTAAGTTTAAAGTCTATTTCGTCAGAAATTAATATTGCTACTCCTCTTCTTTTTTGCTTATTGTTTGCTTGATATATTTTTTTCCATCCTTTGAGTTTTAGTCTGTTTGTGTCTCTAAGTCTAAGGTGTGTCTCTTGTAGGCAGCATATAGACGGATTGTGTTTCTTTATCCAGTCCGAGACTCTCTGTCTCTTTATTGGTGCATTTAGTCCATTTACATTCAGTGTAATTGTAGATAAGTGTTTAGTGTTGTCATTTTGATGCCTTTTTATGTGTGTTGTTGACAATTTCATTTTTGCGCTTACTTTTTTGTGCTGAGACGTTTTTCTTTGTAAATTGTGAGATCCTCATTTTCATAGTATTTGACTTTATGTTTGTTGAGTCGTTACGTTTTTCTTGGCTTTTATTTTGAGTTATGGAGTTGTTATACCTCTTTGTGGTTACCTTAATATTTACCCCTATTTTTCTATGTAAAAACCTAACTTGTATTGTCCTATATCGCCTTGTATCCTTCTCCATATGGCAGTTCTATGCTACCTGTATTTAGTCCCTCTTTTTGATTATTGTGATCTTTTACATATTGACTTCAATGATTCCCTGTTTTGAGCATTTTTTTTTATTAATCTTAATTTGTTTTTGTGATTTCCCTATTTAAGTTGATATCAGGATGTTCTGTTCTGTGACCTTGTGTTGTGCTGGTATCTGATATTATTGGTTTTCTGACCAAACAATTTCCTTTAGTATTTCTTGTAGCTTTGGTTTGGTTTTTGCAAATTCTCTAAGCTTGTGTTTATCTGTAAATATCCTAATTTCGCCTTCATATTTCAGAGAGAGTTTTGCTGGATATGTGATCCTTCGCTGGCAGTTTTTCTCCTTCGGTGCTCTGTATATGTCATCCCATTGCCTTCTTGCCTGCATGGTTTCTGCTGAGTAGTCTGAACTTATTGATTTTCCCTTGAAGGAGACCTTTCGTTTCTCCCTGGCTGCTTTTAAAATTTTCTGTTTATCTTTGGTTTTGGCAAGTTTGATGATAATATGTCTTGGTGTTTTTCTTTTTGGATCAATCTTAAATGGGGTTCGAAGAGCATCTTGGATAGGTATCCTTTCGTCTTTCATGCCTTCAGGGAAGTTTTCTGTCAGCAGATCTTCAACTATTTTCTCTGTGTTTTCTGTCCTCCCTCCCTGTTCTGGGACTCCAATCACATGCAAGTTATCCTTCTTGATAGAGTCCCACATGATTCTTAGGGTTTCTTCATTTTTTAAAATTCTTTTTTTTTCAGCTATGTTGGTGTTAATTCCCTGGTCCTCCAGATGTCCCAGTCTGCATTCTAATTGCTCGAGTCTGCTCCTCTGACTTCCTATTGCGTTGTCTAATTCTGTAATTTTATTGTTAATCTTTTGGATTTCTGCATGCTGTCTCTCTTTGGATTCTTACAACTTATTAATTTTTCCACTATGTTCTTGAATAATCTTTTCAAGCTGTTCAACTGTTTTATCAGTGTGTTCCTTGGCTTTTTCTGCAGTTTGCCTTATTTCATTTCTGAGGTCATCCCTGATGTCTTGAAGCATTCTGTAAATTAGTTTTTTATATTCTGCATCTGATAATTCCAGGACTGTATCTTCATTTGGGAAAGATTTTGATTCTTTTGTTTGGGGGGTTGTAGAAGCTGTCATGGTCTGTTTCTTTATGTGGTTTGATATCGACTGCTGTCTCCGAGCCATCACTAAGATATAAAAAAAAAAAAAGATACAGTAGTGATTTATTCTATAACTGCTCACTGAGTCTTATCTTGTTTTGTTTTCTTTCAATATACGTGGACGGGCTACTAGATTGTGCTGTCTTGTTTGTTGTAGCCCTTGACTTACTTATGACCTATTACCAGCTAGTTTGGGCTGATGCCAGATATATATGCCTGAGTCTATTCACTATTCTTGAGTAGAATCTGATTTTGGGTCATCAAGTGTGTGCTGCACCCTAACACCTATCCACCTTGAGAAGTAGTGGTGATAGTTGTGTGCACCAGATTCTATTAGCAGCTGGGGTTCACACTCCAGAGGGGGCAGGATGCTGACAGGCTTCCCCCAAGTGTCAGTGAGGTAGGTGTGTCTCTATTCCTATAGCACCTTGGTGGGAGGGCTCTGCAGCTGTACCTTAGGCCCTCAATGCAAGTACCTCTACTGATTGGTAGGTGTCACCCTCCTTAGACCCCTAAGGCAAGAGGCTAAGTGGTCTAGGGGGAGCTTCAGCCCTCAGTTCCCTGTTGTGGGTCAGTGAGGGCTCTGTTGAATAAGCAGAGATATCAGACCTGGGAAACTTGTTTTTCCAGTAAATCCGCTAAAAAAAAAATGCAGTCAGATCCCTATCAGAACTGCCTTTGCATTATAACAGCCACCTTGTTCCCTGTAAGGATGAAAGCCCGAGAGTGGGATCATATATGCTTGGCTGGAGCTGGTTCTGTGTTTTTAGTCCAATTAGGGAAGGGTTTTTCATCCCTGGGTTTTTTGTGGTTGCTCCTCTCAGGCCGGAAGAATGGGTTAGGAAAAGACCAAAAAAAAAAAAGGGGGGGGGGAGCAAAGCCGTGGAGCCGGAGCTGTTCTCCCTCTGGCTCAGGAAATTCCAATGTTAATGAAGCCGCCTGGGAAGGGAAGGGGAGGGTTCAGAAAAACAGGAGAGAGTAGCACCCCGGGATATAGCCAAAGTTGCTTATCTTGCTTGGGATGACTATTTTATCTGCGATTCCCGAGGGGCGTGTCGCCTATGTGTGCTGGCTGTGTGGAGATTGTCCCCGAGGGTCTGGCCCGCTGAAGCCACGGTCAGATCCTCCGCTGCCAGTTCAAAGCCCAGCGTCAAGGTTCACCTGCTGGAACGCTGCACTCCCAGCTCCAAAATCAGTCGCTGCCTCCCGGGGACTTCTCCTCCCACCAGCCGAGTGGCCACGCTGCCCGCGGACTGGCTGGGCACCCTCCCGGGGTCAGTTCAGGGGGGTAGGGCTGCACCCTGTGTTTGCGCCATCACAAGATGTTGTGTTCAGCTCCCCTGGGCCCAGTCCTAAGCCCGGCGCCAAGGTTACCTGACTGGGATGCTGGCTCCAGGCTCCAAAAACAGTCGCTGCTTCCCCGTAGTTGTTTGTTCTCTGTCTCTGTCACTCTGGTCAACTCTTTAAATCTGTGTTTGTTGTTCAGGGTTCGTAGATTGTCATGTATGTGATAGATTCAATTGTTTTTCCGAGTCTTTGTTGCAAGAGGGATCCGAGGTAGCGTCTAACTAGTCAGCCATCTTGGCCTCCCGTCCTTCCATCTTCTTTTGATGCTTCCTGCTTCGTTCAGTATTTTGCCCGTAGAATCCTTCAATATTGCAACTTGAGGTTTAGATTTTTTCTTATCAGCCTTATGCTGATCTAATTTTGTAACTACCAATCAAGTAAAGTCTTAGAATGATCTACCAATCAAGTAATGTCTTGTAATGATTTAAATTTGTAACTACCAATCAAGTAAGGTACTTCAGGTTCTTTGTTCTCCCCTTATAAATTGTCCCCACAGCTTCACCATTTTGGATGTTTCACTGAGTGAAATTCAGTCTCTCCTCAGCTCAAACTGTCTCTTTACTTTCAATAAATCTTTCAACTCTATTTTAATCGGAGTATGGGTGGTTACTCTTAGATCTACAAAGGGTGGTTTTTTTAGATTTTCAAATTAATGTTACCAGGATTAACTTAAAAATATATGGAAATTACTTTTATGGATTACTTTGTATGAAAATTAGATTCCATATTGCTATACATTTTAACTAATATTTATCATAAATAATGAGAGAGTATGACCTTGGAACTTTCCCAGAGGACCCAAAAAGGTGAAGTTAGTATAACAATTAGCCTCTGGGGGCCTTGGCACAGCTCTGCTTGGAAGTCAAAGGGGAGACAACTGGGAACTCTACAAAGATTCACTGCTAGATCTATTTTACTCAGTTTATCATGATGTGAGGCAGTTTACCTTGAAAACTGAAATATAATCTCTTGCTGAAGATATTATTCTTTCCTGAGCATTTTGTGGCTTTCTGGAACTCCTTCCCCTTGCATATAATCATCTTAAACAATACTATTGTGTGATAGGCAAATGATGCTGGGGAAAATAGTCACTCTTATGTATCAGTGAACAGTTTTTAACACTGGTGAGTGCCTTACAAAATTGGAGTATACCAAATACTAACAGAAATAGGAACTTAGGTTAGGGGAAGAAAGCTTCACCCCAGGCCTTCTTTTCTTTCACATATCTCCCTATGCACCCTCTGAACACTTTGTGGAATGAGTACTTCTTTTCCATCTGACAGACACAAAGGAAATCTCAAGTGGCCACTCTCTGGAAAAGAATACAACACCCTAACTCACAGCTTTAAATGAATTTCCCATGCTCATGTGATGAGATTGCTACAGTTTCTCTCTTTCTCTCCTCTTCCTTTGTCTAGCCCCTAGTCCTCCCACACATGCAACACATAACCTAACCACTACTCTACAAAGGAGTCGTCCCTGGGTGGTGCAAACAGTTAAGTGTTTGACTACTAGCCAAAAGGTTGGTGGTTCAACCCCCTCCCCCCGCCCCGATGCACCTCAGAAGACAGAGCCTTGAAATCCTATGGAACAGCTCTGCTCTGCACATATGGGGTCACCATGAGTCAGAATCAACTAGATGGCAACTAACAACAACAATCTACAAGGGACCCTCTTAGATTATTTAGGGAAGCATCATGGAGCACTCTTTTCCCCAAATTTCCCAAACTGTTCTAGAATGTGTCTCGCATCTGATGTAACCCAACTAGGCATAGTCAATTTGTCAACCCAGGAGCTTCAAACAATGCATGCGATCCTATTTTGCACTTATAAATTCTTCATTGCCCAAACCAGAAGTGAATGTTATTATCAGTTAAAACAGACACACATGCATCACTTTATCCTCTTGGCATTGGTAAAAATTGTTGTTCTTCGGGTTCCCCTGTATGAGTTCTCAATTTTTCCCTTAGCGGGAACCCCTTGAGTTGGAGGGGAACCAACATATGAGGAGAGGCTCTAGTCAGAGCACTGACTTTCTGATGCTAGCAGTCTTTTCCCGAAACAGTTTATTTCCCATGCTGAAGCTGTGGAACACAGTAAGAGACATGATACCAGAGAAACAGGTAATGTACAGATCTCTGTAGGGCCCAAGAGGATATATTCAGACTAAAGAAACTTACAAATACAACTATAACATAATGGCTTCTTACTGAAATTTAGCAGCCTCTTTCTTCATTAAGCATTCCCTAGTTGTTGCAAAGTTTTAATTAGATTTCAGAGATCTGCAAACATTGATTCTGTTGGTTTTTGACAGCTTCATGATTGCTTCAGTGGAGGAACCAATTCTTGGAGCTCCCTACTCTGCCATTTCCATGACCTCACTCCTGTAAAACTTTTAAGACATCACAAATATTCAGGATATCAAGGTTTATGCTATTTGTTTGCTCCCTTGTAGGTTAGAAGTAGCCCTTGTGGCACCATGGTGAAGCTCTCAGCTCCTAACTTAAAGTTTGGCAGTTTGAACGCACCCAGTATTCTGTGGGAGAAAGACCTGGCAATCTGCTTCCATAAAGATTACAGCAAAGAAAACCCTATGGGGCGGTTCTACTTTGTCACATGGGGTCGCTTTTGACTCAGCAGTATACAACAACTTGTAGGTTTAAGTTACCAACTTATACACTGAATGAGTCTGTTTTCCAATTTAGTGACATAGAAACCAGGGCAAAGAGAAAACAGAACAACCAACATGCAGCTAAAAGCTGATAATAATAATTAGCTGATAAGTTCTGCCTTCAAAAGAAATCCTAAAGAACTATTTTCATCGAACTGCACTGTGACAATTGTAGCACAAACATGGTCAGGCCTTTTATAATCTGTCATCTCTTTGAACTGGCCCACTGCAGAATATCAAGAACACCCTGCCCTAGGTGGTGCCTTCCATATTTCTGTGCCAGTGGAAAACATGGGAGACTGCCTGAAACAAATAGAAAGCCTAGACATGATTAACATAAAAGTCTTTACTACGTGACTCAGAAAAATAGAACACATCTTAAAGACATCAGAGTTGCTTACTCATTTTTTATAGAGATACACTATATTAGAAGATTCTGAGAAATTGAGGCAAAGCTACTCAAATTCATTATTATCCATCTACAGGACAGTGAACATTAAGTATCTTATTACTCTTCAGTTGTGTAGCCTGAGTGTGAAAAGTGGAGGTGACCAAGAGCGGTAATTAAGCAGGCATGAGGAACAGCCAACTTGCCCAAAGGTGAGGTCCCCTATTATAAAATACCATTCATCACACCCCACCTTATGTATCATCAACTTCCTCATATTAGCCTCTTTCTAATTTGGCTTCCAGTTCTTCCAGTGAAGCTACACCGTGGAAGTCATTCCTTTCTCTTTTCTGTGCAATAAACAGACTTTTTTTTCCCCTACCAGACTTTCCTTGAGTTTCTCTCTCCATTCTACAACAACCATCAATTGCTTCTTATCAGCCCATATTCATCATTAACACCACCACCCTCCTTTGGAGCTTTACCTACCTTGACAATTTCTCTGACCAACCCAGAAAAAAGGAAAAAAGAAGTTTCTCAGTAATTCATAGAAGAACAAAATATGATTAAGAAGACATAGCGTGGTAGGCAACACTTCTAGCCCCATATATAGAACATGTTCTGAGTTTTTTGGGGGGAAGGACCTGAAGTAATAACTGAGAGATGTCACTGAAGCCAGGAGGAATAGGACATGTGATGGACAAACAGTAATAGCAGAGTCATGCTTGTTAGAAAAAAAAAAAAGTGAGCTGATCTAAAAAAATGGATAGACGGTAGCATTGAATGTAAAGAAAAATGCTCATCAGGGAGCATATGTGTTGGGATAGACAGAGAAAAACAAATTCTCTGTCTATTCCAGATGTGTGCATGTGCTAAAAAAAAAAAAAAAAACCCATTGCTGCTGAGTCGATTCCGACTCATAGCGACCCTATAGGACAGAGTAGCATGTGCTACAAACCCCCAAATGGAAGTTGCTGAAGAAGCAGGATGTAGGGGTTGGGCACTGGAGACTATCTCTGTTTAGTGAGTACAGCATAAGCTGTGTCAAGAGCTTTCTCACACATTATCTTACTTAGACCTCACATCAACCCTGAGGCATAGATATTAAATCCCCATTTTATAGATGAGAGAACTCAGTTTAGAAGAGTTTATGGAAGTAAAATTCCCAAGGTCACACATCAAGTTTAGTAGTGAAGCCAAGCATTGAGCCCAAAATCTCTGATGATCAGAGCTAGACTGTGAGGAAGTGAGTTTCCTATTGCTGGAAATTCTCAGGAAGTAGCTGGAAATTGACCTGTCGGGAGTGCTGTAAAGGAAAAAACCCACTCAGCTGCTAACCAAAAAAGAGCTGGCCATCTGCTGCAATAAAGAATACACCCTAGGAAACTCTATGGGGAAGTCCTACTCTGTCCTATAGGGTTGCTATGAGTTGAAATCAATAGCACACATCAGCTGGAATTGACCTGTCTGGAGAGCTGTAAATGATACCATTCCCTCTGCATATTGAGAGACATCCATAACCCTTCTTAGTGAAAGGTTGTACTAGGTGATCTTTTAGCTTTCTACTAGCTTCAAAACTGTTAGATTTTACTCTGGAAGCTTCTCAGTACTTTGTCTTCTTGTCCCCTGGGCCTATGTATTATGAGATTCCTCCTGCCAAGTTCATATGCAAACTCTTATGTTGATTGACTAGATCCTGCTTGAACATAATGTTTCTGGACTTCAAGTTCACAAGAAACTCCTGATACCACCTGCCCCTCATGTCGTCTCCACCCCCGATGAAGATCCATTGTGGACTCCCCAAATCATGTGAAGAGATAATTGCTTGTCTTTCTTTTGCAGTGTTACTTTTTTTTTTTTTACTAAAATATTTTTTACCCTTCAACCTCATCTTGCCAGGTAGACAGACAATTCTAGTGTGATGCTGCCATTCCTAAATTTTCCACAGTTTATAATTCCAATTTATAATTCCACAATTGTATCATTATATCATTTATATTGAGCCCTGGTGGCTTAATGGTTAAGAGCTTGGCTGCTAACCAAAAGGTTGGCAGTTCATATCCACCAGCCACTCCTTGGAAACCCTATGGGGCAGTGCTACTCTGTCCTATAGGGTCCTATGAATCAGAATTGACTCAATAGCAATGGGTTTGGGATTTTTTGGATCATTTATATGCTGTCCCTGAAACTTGGGGAACAGCAGCAGCCCATAGTACCAACTGGTCATTCCCTGTCTACCCTGCAATATGTCTTCTATGCCACCATTGTTTTTATCAGATCACGATCTCTTGCCAATGTTCCTCTTCATTTTCTCCTTAAGATGAAATCTAAGAACTGAAAGAGCAAAAAAAAAAAAAAAAAAAAGGAGTTTATACCTTCAACAAGAAAAGAACAATGCCTATTTCATCTTAGAAAAGAAACCATTAAGACTCCCTAAATCACAAGAGCCTAGTTCCTATCATCATGGCTAAGTACCAGGCAAACAACACTCTAAATTGCCAATATGTTGAAAACCCATCTAATATGCTCAAAGTGATCAGTGAAACTTCAACTATAAAGATCATCTTGGCTTTTCTATCCAAGATGGTTTGAAAAGCGTTTAAACCAGCTGTCAACAAGTGAGCTTTTACAGAAGACAAAGTACTTATCGCAATAAGTATCCTACCCAAACTAGGTACTGCCAAATCTCCGCCCCTGGCTGTGCACTAATTATAAACTCATTTAGAATTTTATTATTGACACGCAAGTCTCAGGGAAAAAACTGCAGTGAGTTTGCTTGCTGTAAGCCTTGTCTCAAAGATTAATGACTCAGAAGAGGTAACTGATGGACCTTAGATTTTAAAATAACTAACCCATTATCTGAAGAAACAGATACCATGCAGCACATTTGTTTTTTAGTCAGTGAAGTGGGTGGTAGCAGTGTAAGGCAATATGTGTGTGTGAACATATAAGCATGGAAACAAAATATTAGTTGCATTTAGAAATTTATAAACTACAAAGTATTCTGCTGAAAGAGTTGAGAGTACTCTCCTGGTAATTTTATGTTGACACATGGCGGGATTATCTCTCTATTAATGCTTGAACAGAGATTGAGAGAGCTGGATGCCTTACATGGGAGAAGAGAAAGGGAAAACCTTCCTTACAACTGAGGTGGAACTGAAGAATTGGAATTTCCTCAGCAGCTCATGCGACAGCAGAAACAATGCCACACTCACATAAATCACACCTAAATTTCTTGACTTTACTGTCAGAAAAGGTTCTCTTGGGTGGTTTTCCAGAAGAACGCGTGAAGGAAAGACTCCTGAGCATTTGCCTGTGCATGGCATAACCACTAATTCTCACTGCCTGTCATAGATCCAATTGTGTCCCCTCAAAAATGTGTCAACTTGGCTAGGCCATGATTTCCAGTACTGTATGGCTCTCCTCCATTTTGTGATTTGATGTAATTTTCTTATGTGTTGTAAATCCTAATCTCTGCCTGTGGTTAATGAGACAGGTTTAGGTTATGTTAAAGAGGATTAAGCTGGGATGCAACACCCTTACTCAGGTCACATCCTTGATGGGATGTAAGGGGAGTTTTCCTGGGGTGTGGCCTGCATCATCGTTTATCTTACAAGAGATAAAAGGAGAGAGAATTGGGCAGAGAGATAGGGACCTCATAACACCGAGAGAAGTACCAGGTGTGGAGTTCATCCTTTGGACCCGGGGCCCCTGCACTGAGAAGCTTCTAGACCAAGGGAAGATAGATGACAAGGACCTTCCCCCAGAAGCAACAAAGAGAGAAAGCCTTCCCCAGGAGCTGGCACCCTGAATTCAGACCTCTAGCCTTCTAAACTGTAAGAGAATAAACTTGTTTGCTAAAGCCATCCACTTGTGGTACTTCTGATATAGCAGCACTAGATGACTAAGACACTGTCCCAAATTATGACACATCACTCACTCCCATTAGGCTCTACTATTAAATCTGAAAGTACTAAAAACTGAAAGAGTCCCACTGAGGACCACCACGCATTCTGCAGTGTGTTATCTAACCCTTTGGAAAGAAGGCAAATGCACAGCCGAGGAGTTGATACTGGGATGCCATTCAGGCAGACCAGCACCCTGAGGAAATTTGAGGTTGATCCTTAGCCAATACCTGGATCCACACCGCTGCTAGAAGCCTGGCGTATAGTGGTAGGAAGTTCTGGTGGCCTTGACCTCCTCGGCCTCAGTCACCTCAAAACAAAACAAAGCCAATGATAATAACTAACATTTATTGAGCTCTTACATGTGGTAGGCACTGTTCAAAGTGTTTTTTCACATTTTCTTTTATTCCGACAATAGTCCTGTGAAGTAGGTACTATTATTTCCATCTCAGAGCAAATGAAATGTTGTTGTTAGGTGCTGTCAAGTCGATTTTGACTCGTGTCAACCCCATGTGCCCCACAGGGTTTTCTAAGCTGTAAGCTTTGCAGGAGCAGACTATCACGTCTTTCTGCCGTGGAGTCACTGTGTGAGTTTGTACTGCCAGCCTTTTGATCAGCAGCTCAGTGCTCAACCATTGCACCACTAGGGCTCCTTAGAGCAAAGGAAATGCTTGTTAAAATTATGGCATAGAAGGTAACTAGAGGCTGAGCAAGGATAAAAGAATATGAATTTAGCAGAGCCCCAGCCACCAACACACATCAAGTTCACGCGAAGTCTGACACAGGAACAAAGAGGAGGGTAAAAGCCCATATTAGCTCTGTATAGAGTAAGATGTATTTCCCTAAGGTAATCAAACAAAATTTAGGTGTTTTGGATGGCTGCACAGGGTAATAGTTACATACACAGGCTACAGAACCAAACTGAGTCAAACCCTAGCTCCTCCACTTACTGGCTGAGTAACATTGAATTACAGAGAAATTAAGTGAACCACCTAATTTCTTCATCTGTAAAGTAGGTACGGTAATATGGTACCTACCACACAGATTTGTTAGGATTCAATAGAAACAAGTGAAGAACTTAAAACATGCTTGGTGAAAATTATCTACGAAGATTGTGACTACCGATTGTTCAGTGCTGGACTGAGTGTTGTGGGAGATACAGCCCCTCCCACAGGAGGTCAAAACCAAAAATCCAAGATGATGTGGTATAAGCGGTAGACTGAGGAATTGGATGATGATGATGGTGGTGATGGCAGGAATAGCCAGGAAGTCTTCACTGAGAAGATTCCTGGGTGAATGTGGACAGGAAAACAGAGGCCATTAAAGAAGTGGTAAGGAGTGAGGAGCAGCCAGCAGAAGGTGTCCAACACTGAGCGAGTGGGACAGGTTGGGGAAACAGGTTTGCTTTGTAAACTGCCTGCAAAGGTAACACAAAAAGTAAAACAAGAGTATTTTTACTTTTGGTAAAGGATAGATCTTTAAAAGTTCATAGAAAATATAGTTCTTAGAATATGCTTCATAAGAAACATACAAAAAAAAAGCTACGCACTTTATCCTTTTCTAAAACCGCTTGTCCCACTCTCCTCTCTCCCAGTAATCCTAACTGGTTGAGATGTTCATCCTGGTGTATTCTATTAGGAAAAGCAGGAAGCCCTGATTATAATCACCTTTTTTGGGCAGAGCTTTATGGAAATCTCAGAAAAAATACAGTTTAATAACTCCTTTTTTCAATTTTGCTACTAAAATAGATATTCTTCATTTACTTCTTCTCAGCTGCCCAAGTCCAGCTGTGGCTTTGCAATAGAGCAGTTGTCTCCACAAATCCTATAGTATTTGCAAAGACAGCTATGCATTAGTCAATTCTGCCTGATGTTTCAGTGCTTCCGAGATTTGGGAGATGGTTAGCAAAGTGGAACTTTGCAACCAGGTGATTCACAGAAAATAACCATCTGGATGCCCAGGTCCCCTTATCAAATTGAGAACTGGTTTCTCTCTCCTCCTGATTCAATAAATTGCTGAGGAAATCAAAAACCAAACCACTATAAAATATGATCCATGCTAGTCATTATTCCTGCGGTTCCACTTGGCTCACTGAGTATGATTCATGCACCATTTAAAAATCTCCTGTTAAGAGTCTTTCTAGTTCAGCTCAAGTCACTGCGCCACCGTATTTGGTGGGTAGCCACCAAACGGTAGCCACTCGTGGAGGTTCATATGAGAAAGTTAATGTTCTAAGATTTATTTCATGGAAAAGTATCAAATCTTATACAAAATTGGGGGAAAAAAGTTAAAAACAGAAAGACTTCTCAGCAGTTTGTCTGGAATAGCTACACTACAGTCTCTTCTGCTTGGACTGTAAAGTTCCAAGTGAACTTTTCTGGATCACTTTCATCTTCCGGTGTATCTTCGTGCACGCGCATACGCACGTACCCTCCGTGTGTGCGTAGTTAACAGCTAAGTCTAAGGCAATAGTTTTCAAACTTTAAAATGCCTCAGGGCTTGTTAAAACGCCAGTTGCAGGCCCCATTTTCAGAGTTTCTGAATTAGTACGTGGTGGTGCAAATAGCGCTTGGCAGGTTCAAGTTCACCGAGAGATGCCTCAGAAGAAAGGTTTGGCGATCCACTTCTGAAAACTCAGCCATTGAAAACCTGATACAGCACCTTCTACTCTGACGCAGACGATGGGTTGCCATGACTCTGTAGACTCAATGGCAACTGGTTAGGTGCAGTCTGGCCTGTATTGCCCGCTTCTCAAAATGCCTGTCACTCGTTATCAAACAACATCTGCCGTTTTATTCATTTGTTTCCTTCATGGCCCCTCCATTCTATGCTCCAGCATGGTCTGACCCTCAAACACACTCTTCCCTCTGCCTCATCATCTTACCTCTACTCCTCCTCAGTCTCCAATGGGACGTCTGTTTCTCAGTGGAGTGTTTCCTGACCCTCACTCCTCAACTGTCCCTTTGGAATACTCCCCCAAATGTAATGCAGTTTTCTTGTGTTACACCTGCCTATCCTGCTAGATATAAGCTCCATGAGGGCAGGGGCTGGCTATCTGTCCTATTCACAGAGCATTCCCAGCACCCAGCCAGTGCCTGATGCAGGAAAGCTCTGACCTTGGAGCTCACTTGGGTTACCTGAGCTAGTTCAGGTGAGTTCAGGTGAGCTAGCTGTACCTGAACTCATCTTCCCATAGGAGCAATGGCTTCTTCCTTCTAGTCAAAGGAACTACAGCTTCCCGAAGGCCCCAGCTCCCTACGTGCTCTCATATTTGCTTTAGCAAACCCTCATTCCAGTGCAGTCCTGTGGCCCTGCCCCACCTCTCCTGGCAACAGTGGTGGTGATGGTAAAATGGTGTCTTCTCTTTTTTTGCTATCTTGGGCTTGTGAGTTTCCCCAATAAAACCTATTCACTGTCTGATGTGAAATTTGTCTTGAGCCCGTCTGCAAGGCAGATGGCAACTCTGAAGGGACCCGAACTGCATTAACCTTCATGACCCATGACCAATATTACATATGTGTGATTTTTCTGCCGCCTCAGTAAAGCTTTGGCTTTAAATACCGTCTTTATGCCGATGACTCCCATATTTACATATACGGGCCTGGCCTCTTCTCTGAACTCCAGACTCATGCATGCAGCTACCTCTTCAACACCTCCAATTACAAAAGTCTTAGAATCATCCTTAATTCCTCTTTTCTCAAATATCACATGAAACAATGGGCAAATCCTATTAGCTCTGCCTTCAAAATATGTCCACCTGCCCACCTCTCACTACATCCACCAATACTACTGCGATCCAAGCCACCTCATGCCTCTCAAGGTTTATTGTATTAGCTTTCCACCTCATCCTGCTGCTGCTGTCCTTGACCCCTTATGGCCTTTTCTCAAATACAGACACAGTGAATTTGCTAAAACCTAAGTCAGAGATTAAACCCTGGTTCCATAGTGGTTAAGAGCTACGGCTGCTAACCAAAATGTCAGCAGTTCGAATCCACCCGGCGCTCCTTGGAAACCCTATGGGACAGTTCTACCCTGTCCTATAGGGTCGCTATGAGTCGGAATCGACTCGACAGCAGGCTATAAGTCACAGATTAGGCCAACACTCTATTCACAACCCTTCAATTAATTGCTTCTCATTTTTAAGTAAAACCCAAAGTCCTTTCCAGGGTTCACAAGTCCTCACTCTCTGTGACTCCTCCTGCCATGCCCTTTTGGCTTCAGCCACGCTGGTCTCTTACAATTCTCTGAGCAGCAGCCTCCACCTTAGGACCTTTGAACTTGCTATTCCCTCAGCCTGCAACACCCCACCCAGGCTATCCGCACAGTGAGCACCCTCCCTGCCTCCCAAGTGAGGCATTCCCCAATTACCCTTGTTAAAACTGCACCACCACCATCCCCACCACCTTTCCCTGACAAGGATAAATTTCATGGAAAAGATAGCATTTTGGTTTGGTCCTTAAAAGTGGCATTGTTAATAAGGAAGTAGAAATAACAGAAGATACGATAGACAGCAGGTAGCTAGCAAAAATTGTCTTCCAACGGTTACCCAATGAGTGATGACTTTAGTGTAGGCTCTAGACTTGAGTTCTGTTGAAATGTCACCTCCCTCTAAGGCAAAGATTGGTATGCTGTTCACCGTAGCTGAACAGGAATGCCCAGGGTGCCTATGATTTGTATGCAAATGTCTTTTCTTTAAAACAGGAATTCATTTGGATATTGATAAGCAGAATCAAGAGAACAGACGTTGGGAAGGCTGTTGCTCAAAAGCAAAAAACAAATCCCTTTCTTGGGTTGAAAGGCCCAGCTCAGCATGAAAAACTACTGAAAGAGCAAATTTAGAAATCATCAGCTAAACAAAGAATCTTCTCAGTTTGAAGGTCAGGCAATAATCTCTAAGATAACTTAAAAAAACTGTTCTATGTAAATAACATTAATAAAGGACCAAAATTCCAAAGGAAGACTAATTATCATTCTTCTCTAAATCCTTTCTCTACTCCTCAAACATCCCTACCAAGGACGCTATTTAGCTAATTGTGGTTTTGTTTTCAAACTGGAAAAAATGATCCAGTTATACTTAGCAATATTCACAAAAGGATGTGTCAATCAAGGAAAATATATCAAAGGTAATTAATTATTTTCCTCTGTACATTTGGAACCAGTTAAGAATTCTCATGTATAAAATCTGACAGTTTTGCAGCTTAAACTTTTTGATGGCCTTTAAAATTTGTGGATAAGAATTGAGCAAATATTTCACCAGTAATTTAAAAAGAAAAAAACCTGTAGAAAGCTATGCCAATCTTTAAATTTACAAAGATTACACTAGAGTATTGTTTCCTGTCATTAATCATTGCCAAGACCCAAGTCTGTATTAAAACTACTACAAAGAATATACATTAGATAACATAGTTGCAGTTTTGAAGGGTTCTATGGGCAAAATCAGGACCCTATTGTACATAGGGTCCCTGAGTCAGAATTGACTCGACAGCACCTGACACCACCACCACATAGGCAAAATGTTGAACGATGCAGAAAGCATCAAAAGATGGAAGGAAAACACAGAGTCACTGTACCAAAAAGAAGTGGTCGATGTTCAACCATTTCAGGAGGTAGCATATGATCAAGACCAGTGGCATTGAAGGAGGAAGTCCAAGCTGCACTGCAGGGAATGGCGAAAAACAAGGCTCCGGGAACTGACGGAATACCAACTGAGATGTTTCAACAAATGGATGCAGTGCTGGAGATGCTCACTTGTCTATGCCAAGAAATTTGGAAGACAGCTATCTAGGGGGCCAATCGACTAGAAGGGATCCATATTTGTGCCCATTCCAAAGAAAGGTAATCCAACCAAATGGGGAAATTATCAAATAATATCATTAATATCACACACAAGTAAAATTTTGCTGAGGATAATTAAAAAACAGTTGCAGCAGTAAGGAAGACAGGAAGCTGCCAGAAGTTCATGTCAGATTCAGTAGTGGATGTGAAACCAGGGATATCATTGCTGATGTCAGTTGGATCTTGGCTGAAAACAGAATACCAGAAAGATATTTACCTGTGTTTCATTCAATATGCAAAGTCATTCGACTGTGTGCATCACAACAAATTATGTACATTTCGAATAATGGAAATTCCAGAACACTTAATTGTGCTCATGCAGAACGTATACCTAGACCAAGAGGCAGTTGTTCTAACAGAACAAGGCAATAGTGCATGGTTTAAAATCAGGAAAGATGTGCATCAGGGTTGTATCCTTTCACCATCCATATTCAATCTGTATGCTGAGCAAATAATCAGAAAAGCTGGACTATGTGAAGAACTCGGCTTCAGAATTAGAGGAAGACTCATTAACAATCTGCGATGCGCAGATGACACAACCTTGCTTGCTGAAGAGAATGTGAAGCACTTACTGATGAAGATCAAACACTACAGCCTTCAGTATGGATTATACCTCAACATAAAGAAAACAAAAATCCTCACAACTAAACTGATAAGCAACATCATGGTAAATGAGAAAATATTGTCAAAAATTTCTTTTTACTTAGATCCATAATCAATGCCCTTGGAAGCTGCAGTCAAGAATTCAAACGACATATTGCACTGGGCAAATCTGCTGCAGGAGGCCTCTTTAAAGTGTTGAAAAGCAAAAATGTCACTTTGGAGGACTAAGGTGTGCCTGACATAAGCTGTATTTTCAATCACCTCACACGCATACGAAAGCTGGACAATGAGTAAGGAAGACTGAAGAAGAATTGACGCCTTTGAATTATGGTGCTGGTGAAGAATGCTGAATATACCACAGACTGCCAGAAGAATGAACAAGTCTGTCTTGGAAGAACAACCAGAATGCTCCTTAGAAGCAAGGATAGTACTTTGGACATGTTATCAGGAGGAACCAGTTCCTGGAGAAGGACATCATGCTTGGTAAGGTAGTGGGTCAGTGAAAAAGAGGAAGACCCTCAATGAGATGGACTGACACAGTGGCTGTTAACAATGAGCTCAAACACAGCAAGGATTGTGAAGATGGTGTAAGACTGGACTGTTTTGCTCGGTTGTACCAAGGGAGGGCACTTAACAACAACAGACAGGCAGAAGATAAACCGATAGATAAGGCAGATTAGATACATGGATAAGTAGATATTACCTACCCACCCCACTCCACCCCCACCACCACCACTTCTATTTGCTCTGAATGCAACTTGCATTTCATCTTCAGGTCTGATGTCTCATTACAAAAGGTAACTATGCTTTCAGAGTGAATAAATTGTTTTTTTTAAAAAATTATTTTTATTGTTATAGAATTACAAAACTTTTTTATGACTACATTTTAGTGAGTGGGTAAAAAAAGGTATTTGAACTAATTGAATAGAAAATTTCAAATGAAATTCTGCATAAAGATATGATAAATACCATATTGTCCCAGATTCAAGAGAAATTCTACTTCTTTTTGTAATTTGAGTAAACGAGCTTATTAGTCAAAGTGAACTTAGGAGGTCTCTGTAGGTTTTGTAAACTGAAGCAAACTAGTTCATTTGGATTACTATGTGTCTCCTTGGTATTTTTTTTAATGCAAGGCAATATATTTGCAGAAATAATCATTCCTTCTCAGGGGCAGTACTAATTTACCATGTTCCCATAACAACTTAAAATACTACAGGACACTTTCACATGATGTCCAAGTTATGGAAAACGTAGACTCAGAAAGAAATGTCTGTTAACACTAAAGTTCTTGCACATGTATAATTCGATTTAGATTCTCAGCCTTTCAATTCTATTTACCTTAAAATTAGTTTCACTAAATAGTGTATGGTTATAATTCAATAACACTGCATAATGTACTTGAGAAATGTCTCTTTTGTTATTAGGTAATTTAATGATTCAAATCTGCTGCTCCAGTTTTAATGTTAGCACTTAATTAAACTATCTTTCAATGCAAAAGAAAACTTTTTTAAAAAGCATCTAAGAGAGACAATGGTCTGAAGGTAGAGAAAGCAGAAGTATGAGTAGGTTAAAAGGTCTGTGTGACTGCATGGCTGA